>NW_026731670.1:310000-392500 GCF_028476545.2 Physella acuta | reverse complement strand
ACCAACAAAACGTGTTGTTTCATTGTCGTAATTGGGACTCGACGCCCTATAGTTTACTCTTTAGAGTTCGATTTTAAACTAGACATTTATGTTGTTTAGGGGGAGATCAAAGAGGCATAAGTCTCATAATGTTTCTTTTTTTTTCTCTAAATCAAACTGATTAACCAAAGTCTAAACCTAAATCTCAAACTGAAATTGATAGTTTTTCTCAAACCGGAAATGTATTGCTATCCTGATCATTAAATTTACCTGCAATAAATATCGTTACTTGCAATACTTGACTTTGTACTCGTACCTTAATTGGAAATTTAACAGGACTGTAAGTTTTATCGTAATCCGAAATTAAAGATAAAACAAAAATTCAGATCGAACCGAAATATTAAACGTAACGGGAACAGAAATAAAAATAAAAACCGGAAATAAAGCTTTATCCGTTACTGCATTTCTCAACAGAATAAGATCGCTAACCGTCAACTAAAGTATTATCGGAAACTGCATTTGAACCGAATACGGAAATGTCACCGGAAAGGAAAATGTAGCCAGTAAATGAAATGTAACCGAAGACAAAATTGAATCAAAAACGGAACATTATCTGGAGATGGAATTTCAACCGGAAATTAAACCTTACCCAGTAAATGTTGTGAATCTATTATCACTGACGTCGTTAAAACTGTGAATTATTTTCAACATTCAAGTTTTTATTATATTTTTAAAAACTCTACAATCAATGACTTCATTCATTTCAACTGTTTATTAACTTTGTTTCATTTCAAATAGTTTGCAATTCCTTTTATGTTAAGCCTTTCTATTCTTCGGTGAGAGTGAGAGAGAAAGAGAATTCCGGAGAAAAAAACCTGAAACACATACTGTCTGTGTGGGTGACGTTTATCGGCCAAAAGTAGGAGACAGGTCTATATTAAAGAAGTAGGCTCTACCTTTAGCTCATGTGTTCCCAAATTGGGAAGGGTTTCCTGTGGTGTCGCCAGCTGGTACACTAAACAATAGGAATGAAAAAAAACCATAAATATTTAGAAAAATCACTGAAATTCGGCCTTATTAAAATCACTGGAAAGGGAATAGACAATAAACAATGTGTACTTTGCAAAGTTGTTCTCAGTCATGAGTCTAAGAAAACTTCAAAACTATAAAGTCACTTTGAGACGAGTCATTCGGATCACACCAAAAAAGAAATGGAGTTCTTTCGTCGGCAAGGAGCTAGTTGCACACGTCAGAGACTTGATAGAACAGAAAGTTTTCACCAAGAAAACATAGCATTAGTGTAAGCATCATATGAAGTTGCATTAGAAATTGCCAAGCAAAAATAAACCCCACACAATAAGAGAAAATCTCATCAAACCCTGCACGTTGAGGATGGTGAAATTCATTCTTGGGGATTCTTGTACGGATGGTGCGTTATGTTTGTGTCAAAATCGGGCTTTCAGAAAAAACGTAAAGATTTAGCTACCTAATGAAGGGGAATTCACTTCATCATTCCCCGGTATGCCTCGCAAGCAATACACCTCCGACTCTATTGCTAATAAAAGTCGTAGATTATTTTTAATCTGGAGCCCTAAACACCCGTCTGTTTCATGAACTGTGAAAAGATATGCATACAGATTACGAGGTTGTACACTACAATACGCTTGCTGACAATAGGAAATGTGAATCGTGTTTTTAATTGAAAGATGAAATCATCTTGTCCTTCGTAGTGTAAAGGAAACAAGATCTTTTCATTTACTTAAACGAAAAAGATTGTTTGTAGAGAGTAGCATACCTAGCAGATATATTCGAACAGCAACATAAGTTTAACCTGCAAATGAACGAATATTATCTATTTTCATGATAATCTCTTGGCATTTTTAGAAAAACTGCACATTTGGTGAAGAAAAATACAGATTAGAAATATTGGCATGTTTAAGAAATTCTGCAGTGTGATAGATGAATCTGATTGAGAGATAAATACAAATTTGAAAGAGAATTATGTGCATCTTGAATCTCTTGAAAACGTTATTTTCCCTGAATTGAAAGAAGAACCATCTGCATTATCCCGTGGCCAATTCCCCTTGATTTTGCCAGCATTCCCGATGAATTACAAGAAGAATGTTTCAATTTGCGGAATGGTTCCGCGTCACGCATCGTATTAAATGAAAAACTGCTCAAACAATTTTGGAGTAGTATACACCATTTATACCTAAACGTGAAATAGATTGACTTTTGAGTTTTAGTTCCTTTTGCGATAACATTATTTAACATTTCTCCAATTAAAAACAAAACGAAGAAATAAATTAATGTTTGAGTATCCGTGATTGTTGAGGCTAGAGAATAACATGAACATTCACCCATCGCGTTAAAACAATTAATAAGAATAATTATTTAAATTGAAATTCTGCTAGGAAATCGTGTTTTTAGTATTTATTAAGTACCCTAACTAATTTAAACTTTTTAATTCTATGATGGTCGCGGGTCACTTACTTTTTTATTTAAGGGTCGCCACTCGAAAAAGTTTGGGAACCACTGTTAGTTTGTACAATCTACAAATGCGACCAGTGTTTCTTTTAGAGTGATTCCTCCCCGGAAGGGGTTGGGGATACTTTAAATTTTCGGGGGTGAGGTTGGACTAAATGTTTTGGAAGGGGGCGGACACTGGTAAAAATATGTTTTTATAAAAATTATATTTCCTTGAATAGGACGGTAGACGTCCTTTAGGGTGTGTGGGGGGAGTTTGGGGGTGCGCAGGGCAGAACCCCCCTCCCCCTTAATGCGACTTATGTCGTGTTTGAAATTAGATGCAAGGTTTAGGGGTATGACTTTCACTATGTTTAGTATCAATATGCAGTAACTCGCGTAGATCAAACTTAATTCCGGTAAAAATGTCGATTCTGGTCGGAAATCTGTTTCCAATTACATTTTTCGTTTACGGTTAAATTTGAAGTTGAGGTGGTGATAGTTTGTTTTTGGTTTTTATTTAGAGAAAGACAACACTATCAACCTAGTGCCAGTTGTATCCTTCCTCAACGTGCAATTTATCTCGTAGAATATAATACACTAAACTTACCTATCCGCATCCAGAATTCTCAAGTTTTGAAGCAGGGAACATTTATATTTTCAAGTTGCTAAGTACTGTTTGTAATAACTGCTGGGCCGATATCTAGATGTGGCGTCTACTTTACTGCGTGGCCTATACGTGGCAAGTGACGTGGCTCCTGGAAAGGCTTAGCTGCTAATTGTTTGCCAGATGTCACCTTAGATTTTGAGTAGCTTACATCTGTGTTGAATATATAAATAAATAGGTTATGGAGTTTTATTGACGTTTACATTTATAAATGTTTGAAGAACTTGTTTTCTATTAGTTCAACAGTTTAATTTGTATTTAAATACACAGACAAATTACATATCTTTAAAACCATACGAATGTTTTAAAAATTGTCATAAAATATTTTGTCACGATATATTTTTTCTGAGATCAATAGTCCTAGGATAATTTTTGCTGTCACCTCAAAATGAAAAAAAAGGCCCTAAATTTAGTGGATCTTAGATGTTTTGCGAGAAATTGTCCACAATACCGTACAGGCGCCCAAGGTTGTGCTCTAAGAAATTTTTAATGTACTTTATTCACTATTGGTACTGATGACGTAGAGCACCTCTTGCCAACCACTCTAGAGTGTTCCAAAATGTTCTTAAGATCCACCGGTTACACTACTACAAAGGTGCTCAATGTCGCACCTGGTTGGTGTTTGCAAAACGTTGATATGGCGTGTGTACTAACAAAAAACACGAAAAAACAAAGTGGAAGTAAATTTTAAATTGTCGCTTTAAATGTAAATAAATATTCTACAGATAAGCTATGAACATCTGTTATCTTTCACGCAAAGAAAACTGATGTATATATTCCACTGCCCAAAAATAAGGCATAAACAGTTGGTGTGTGAAGAGATAATGCGGCCCTTTAAATGACTTGTGTTTTTGAAATCCTAAATAAATATTTATTTATTTAAGAGCTAGAAAGACTCGGGAGTGTTCGTTTAACTTGAACCCGGATTCGAACTCACTAGACCACGCCGTCCCCTTTAATTATTTAGATGAATCTCACATGATATTTTATCAATAATTTAAATTGACCTGCACTAAGTCTTGATCTTGTCTCAAATTGGTAAAGGCATGTTAGAGACAAACAAACGACATAAGTCTCAAACGGCAAGCTTGACGTTTTGTCGAATATCGTCAATTTGTGCAAACATTATATTAATCCACCAGTAAAAAGCATTTTACCCCTTAACGCCGACTGTCGCGTTTCCGCGACATACCGATTTAGCGCAAGGCATTTGCGCATAGGTACCTCTTACCTACAGCTGCCGGTCGTTATGTATTGGGTACATTCCGACGGTTGTATCGGTACCAACGGTCACGTTGTCAAGTCGAAATTTATGACGTCACACTCTCTTGACTCACGCGCATCGTAATTTGTTTTGACTTCGTAAATTCAGCCTACTTACATTGATTATTATTACTAAATAGGTGATCCATTTTTGATACAAAAAATGCTAATAGCTTTATTATTCACTCGTAATTGTATATAAACAGTATAAATCACATATGGGAATAATTTTGGAAGTTATTTGCTAATTACGGTTTGTCGCGTTTTCGAGACATCCGGCAACAAGAGATAAAATGGAACTTTGGTGCCAAGCAGGTATAACGAAATACGATGCATCGCCAAGCTGTCATTCATTCAAGTATGATTATAAATAAGTAGAGAATTTACAATATAGTCTTCGCCTATTTATAAAAGTGCACTTTAGAACGTAACGGTCCATGTGGTAGGTGAAGTAGAGTTCACCTGTTTCATTGGCATTGGCATATGGAGAGAGAGAGAGCGATGCTGGAAAAATGTGATCATGTTGCTGGGTTCAGTATAACGAATTTAGCTTTGAAATAGTATTGTAAAATAGTAGGAGAACATACAAAAATATAGACAACAGGATGTGAGGTGGTGGACCACTATCGTAAATACCACCAAAGAAAGGTCTTCACAGTGACCTGGACAATAATAACATTGAGCATAGACCTACACCTCGTAATAAATACAGTAAGGTTGAGCACTGACAAACATACACTTTGCAGTGCTATTGAAAACCCACATTAGTGGCATTTTACTGGCATTTAGTACCGACAGCAGTGTTATTGAGTACCCACAGCTTCAACAGTGAGTACCCACAGCTTCATCACTCAGTACACATGGCTTCAACACCCACAGCACTGAGTACCCATACCAGTTGCAATTTGTAGCTACAGCACTGTCATTTGTAATCAACAGCAGAATCAGTCGAGCACAATAGCTGTAGCACGAATCGGAAACATAGGGTACCATCAACAATAGCAGTGAGTACCCACACCAGTGGCACTGAGTAGCCAAAGCAGTGACACTAAGTTCCCACAGCAGCTGCATTGAGCATGGACGAATATACAATGGCTGAACACTGTCATTTAGGACAGTATTTGTTCACATACTTTGTGTGTATAGCAAATATAGATCAAATGAGAAATATGCGTCTTTATTAGTTGACCTTGAATAAGAGTTCACGATAATGACGTAACTGGGAAAAACAAAGGCTCTACACATTGAAGGAAGTCCTTTCATATGTAGTGTGTTAATGTAGTGTAGTAGAACCACGACAGCAAGGCTTAAAAATACCCATTCATAAGAGTTAGTCAGTGAGCTGGTGCAGCAGAGTTCTGTAACTCTATGCCTGAGCTAATAAAGTATACTTTTCATGAATTTTGCAAGTAATTCTACATCTCCTTGCATGTCCGTATGTTCAGTGTGTAATATTTTATTGCTTGTGCGTGGATATTTAGAGAAACACGTGACAGTAAAAATAGTATAATGACCCGGACTAAAAAAAAATTAAATTACCGTTTGGTCCATAAGTGCCTGATGTCGTGTTTTCGCGACATACCGTAATTAGCATAAAAATAAGTCCAAATTTACTATATAACTCAAATTCGGTGTCAGTATGATGAGAGAAAATCAGCACAAATAAATTTTTACACGCTTGAACCATAATTTAGGCATTAAGGGGTTAAAGGCATTATTTTTTTATGAAAAAAAAGGTCTTTGTAGTAAAATAAAAAATGCTTCACCAGCCCCTCATTCCAGACGTGGATGACTTAATCAGTTATTACATTTTCTCCAAAAAAACTTTCCTCGGGTAAATTTTGAAATTGTTATATGGGATCCCCCCCCCCCCCTCCACTTTTGATAGATTTAAATTATGATCAGATAGTTTTAGCGATATTATATATAGTCGGTTGTTAATAAAGCTGGATGTATGATTGTTTCGTTAAAATGAGTTTGTTATTGGGTCACTACCCCCCCCCCCCCCCATCAATTGCTTTGAAATTGGTGTAGTACTAACAACCCCTACTTGCATTTCTAAATTGAAAAGGTTATACAAGGGTATTGTGTCTAAATATATTCCTGTTGTAGCGAGTTATCGAAATTTATTAGTGCATGATTAATTATTACGGGAGGTAACCCACGCTTTATTTTTTTTCAGGATTACCCTGCATCAGTTGTCTTTCGTCAAAATCAAAAGATAACTTATATTAATACTTGTAAAAGTATAAGTTTTCTATATAAATTTAATTTCGTTCGCGGGGAGGTGAGCGCTAGACTTTCTTCGGGGAGGAGGGATGCTTCAGATGCTTGGTCGAAAATCTAGACACAATTAATAACACATTTAAAATTAAATAGTAGGTTGAACAATGAATATTTGTTTTTTTTGTATTGATAAATATTGAAATCCTAAAATGAAAACAAATAAATTTTGTTTCTTTAAAGTAAAAATTAATATTACATCCTCACAAAAAGAAAAAAAAGATTAAAACAGTAATGTCTTAAAATGTATATGCTTTGCCATGATTTTAAAATGGTCTTACTATGTGGTACCTGCAAACACTGTCTCTGGCTTATGGCTGGAAGGTGTAAAGCACTAAGAGCAAATGACTAGACCTCATCAAGAAAGCAAAAGATAGAAAAAATAATATTGTAAAACCAGAATTGTTTTCAACTACCTTAATTATAATTAACCTTTAACTATTGTGCAATTTGGCACCTTTGCCAAAAAACGAATTGTTTCGTGATGCATTTGGATTTTTGCATTTAATACTATTAAAAATTATTCAATATTCAATCAGATAATATCCTTACGTTTATTGTAAATACCTTCAAGTGTTATAACTGGGGACTATGTAACCAGCAGTTATGCAGTGAGAGTTATTTTACTATCATTCAATTCCTCTCTAACCAATTATGTATTTACACTAGAGTTCTAATAAGTACGACGACATCAACGTATACCAGATGGCATTATTTAAGTTCATTAATTATAGCACCATAATAATACATATTACGACTTGGACGGACGATATTGAGACTTGACTACAAACATGATCTCACCCTAAGACAACAAGAGCAAGACTTCTTTAAGCTTCTTCCCCGGCAACAACGATCCTACACCTAAGCGTCACAATTATGCGTACCGAGTTACACTTTCACTCGTTCAATATACGCCCGAACCAACATTCATTCGCACCTATTTGCATGATCTAACACAGATCATAACATCGAGAAACACATTTTTTCTGGAATTAAGTGATAAACACAAAATCAATTGATTCAGAGCTTTATGACAAACTATCATGTACAATTTTAAAACAAGGTTAAAACATTTAATTTTTTAAATAAATTTGATTTTTAAAATTGAAATTCAAAAGAGTATCGACAATTGTCCTTACCAATTAAAAAAAAAGTTGAAATTGCACCTGGTCAATTAGTAATCAAAAATTGGATTACATCAAATAGGCAATAATACATTTTTCAATATAAGATTGTTTTTGTAATTATGTTTACTATTTAAATAAAATGTGTACAATTATTTTTAGTTTTTCTACAAATAATACTATTACATAAAATACAATGCATCATATGTGCAAGTGTAAAGATCTGTTGTCGGTTTATGACATCAATATTTTCTCCACTCTCACGTCTCCATCAAAATCCAAATGATCATAGCAGTCCATTTTGTGATCCAACCTCTTTTCGAATTTTGAGTTTATTTTAACCTGAAGAAATTCGTTTTCAAATCGTTATCATTTTTTCTTTTTAAATAATTTTTACTACACGTTTTTATTAAGAAACTTTTATAGATCGAACCTACCTAACCTGGCATTTCAGTTGATATCTCACAGAAATTTAGTTTTATCATTACAAACTTAAAATGAACCAGGATTAATCTATCATAATCTTTCTCGAATATTCTTATAAAACAATAATGAGCACGGCATTTTCTGCGCAACAGGGCTTTAGAATTTTTTAAAATTCATTTGTGTGATACATTGCTAGAAAAGAGGAAAACATGTACACACAAATTGAACGCACATGTATGAAATCGTGTTTACAGACACACAGAAAAAAGACTCGCTGACTGACAGACATACCGACATACGGAAAAACTTGCAAAACTAAGTTTTTCTGACTCAGGGAGGTGTAAAAATTCTTATCTTGTGATAAATACCGAATTCGATTTATGTAGGATTACTCTAACTTTGTATAACGAGGGATTAAAATTAGGTTACACTTATTGGTAATGCGGCTTAGAAATATCGAATTACAACAAAAAAATAAATGATCTAACTAACATAAGATCACAGAACAAAATATAACATGACAAAAATCTAAGGGCAAAATATATATAGTAAGTCTGATGATATACGTAAAATTTGACATTTTTCAATTGGTTGTCATTTCTTTTACCTTTGAAACTCATAAGATTATGCAACTATTTTAAGACCATATTTCAGAGACGTTGAGTTAACGCCAGTAAGTTTGAAAAATGAACGAAAGCCCATCCCTTATTCATCTGTTTGATAGTCAACCATCGACCTGTTTATAATCGCGTTACATCATTTTGTGTTAGGGTTGAACGGGTACATTAGACTTTACACCGTAGCCTACTGTAAACGACACATGTGTTAATGTGTAAGCATTATGTTGCGTGTATGGTTTACAAGCACTCATTTAAATACGAAATGGATCGCTGATAAGCATAAACGTAATACTTGATCCTAACTACACGGAAATGTTATTCAAGGTTGAATGATCATAGTAGTATATTTTATCATTAAAATTACGTAACTAGGTCAATGATTACGCCACAAGGTCAGTGATTACGTCACAAGGTCACTGATTGCATCACAAGGTCACTGATTACGTCACAAGGTCACCGGTGGTGACCTACTGACCTACTCCCCCACCTGCTCACCCACCCTAGGGTGGGTGAGTATTTTACTATATGTCGTTGTACCAGACTGCTCACCCACCCTCACCCATCTTCACTTAGGTGGGTGAGTATTTTACTATATCTCATTGTACCAGGCTCGCCGCCTGCTCACCCACCCTCACCCAGTTGGGTGAGTATTTTACTATATGTCGGTGTACCTCCGCCTCCCCCAGGGAGTATTTTACTATATCTCGTTGTACCAGGCTCACCCAGGCTGCGCCTGGTGGTGGGAGTATTTTGCTATATGTCATTGTACCAGACTGGGGGAGTATTTTCCTATATATCCTTTGCTCCTGCTCCTGCTCCTGCTCCCCCTGCGCCATGATACCCAAAAGGGACCTAATATACTACTGATCATTTGTAATGTACGGCTCTTTTATCTCTCACGCATCATTAACATCAATGGGGGGGGGGGCGGAGTCTCTAGCGTCAAGCACTGAACACAGGATTGGGTTATAAGCTATTATCAAGAGTCAATAAACGTGTGCACGTTAAAAATTAAAAAGTGATAGACATTGTAAAGAAGTGAGAAGACCAGCTAACAAACAGAGCTTAATCTAGTCAGTTAATAGTTGTTCTTCGAATAGTATTTGGAGAATATGATATTTAATGTATAATTATAATAGTCATTAATCCTGTATACATTATTTCTGCTTATATAAAAAAAAATTCTGAAACTTAAAACTAAAATCAATATTCATTTTATTATTCTAATGAATCTTCCACATTAAACAAGACGTCTTTTATTGTTTCCTGTAAGAGGAACCGTACAGTGCCATTTCCTACATTCTTTTCAAGTTTTCTCAACTTTGTAATTTTAAGCAAAAATCAAATAGCTAATGCTCAGGAAACCTTTGTCGTAACAGCCTGAAACTTTTAAATGCATTCACCTTTTTATTCCAATCTTCAAAACTTTGTTTGTAAGTTAAGTTTACTGCAATGCTCTAGGAAATATTGATATTTATATAGCACAACCCCTATTTTTTGTTAATAGTTCTACGAGAAATGTGTATTAAAAATAAATAAATGCTATCACAATGTCAAAACGTATAAATGTATAGATTCTTTTGAGAAATTTGTAAATATGTTGTCAGATATAAGAAATATATTTTGAGAACAGACATAGAGTTTTCAAAATGTGTTAGTTTTCACACCTCGTGGTTTCCATGGCCACAAGAACTGCTATTAGTGGCTATATACTTTTTTTTTTGTCTGAAGGTTAACAAGTATTAACATATGGATTTTTTAATCACGGTGAAACATGTTAAATAAAAATATTTGTTTTATCTGTGTAATCTAAATTTTAAAAAAAAAATGTTAAAATTACCAAAGTTGAACCTGGACTTGTTAAAAACTGAACAATAAACTGCTCTCTAATTTTGAAGTCAAAATAGTCATAGACAGTATCGATAGAGTTGAAAGCCCATTCTCCTTTTTGAAAATAGTCAATAACAGTTTCTCTTGTGTTAAACCTTATGTTTAGGTGGACGACAATATTTTTACTTCCATCTTGTACGCATTTAATGTTGAATGAAAACCTGAAAAAAAAAAGTTTACTATAACTATAAGATGAACATCTTTTTAATTTCGAAGTCAAAATAGTCATATAGTTAACCCATTTTCCGTTTTGATAATGGTCAATGACAGTTTTTCTAATATCAACACCGTGAATAAATCTTGGGTCTAGGTGGAAAACATTATTTCCACTGCCATCCTCTATGCATTTAATGTTAATGCTAAACCTGAAAAAATAGTTTACTATGAACAAACAAATCAAACATATCTTCATCATATAAATGGCAATAATTTGAAATTAAAATTTCAGAAATAAGTTTTAAATGTGAAACATTTTCGTCCAACATACTTTGCATAATCTTTGGTTTTGCATTCTTTGTAATCCTCAGATTTTAAATAAATCACATGCCCAATGCTAGGAAAAGTATAAAATGTAAATACTTGAGAGATTTAATTAAAAAATATTTACTACTGAACCAAAAAGGTTAATTATGTATTTATACAAACCCGTAAGTATCGTTGGTTGGATATCCATAGATTACAATTTTTTCACCGCCATTTCGTCTTTCAATTATTTCCATACCGGCCTTAAATTTAGAAAAAAAAATTGTTTTTTTTTTTAAATTTAATCCTGATTATGTTAAATGTATACATTATGTGTGTTACTTCGCAAATTCTTTTTTCGAAGCATATTGAAATTGTTATAAAAATTGGTTTTCTTATATTAAAATGAGAATAATTAATCTATGCTAGAAATAATATTATATTTAAAAATATGAATTGCGTACACACTTACGGGGTTCATTTTCTGAAAAAAAAGTATTTAATAACATTAATCATAGTTAATAACAAAACAAACAAAAATAGATATATTTATGAGCTTTACAAAATAATTATAAATTATATTTAAAACTAGCTTGCCCGTCCCCGCGAGGATAGAAAAAATTTTGACGAAATATATAAGAAGAGTTGCCTCAATCGTATATTCTTAGACGTGTGATATTTTTTTTCTAAAACTGAGTTCTTTAAATGTAAACAATGCCTGAGCTTGGACCATATTTATCGGGGCACAGGTTTACCTATACTACTGCATAAAAGCCTTGAGTGTACGTTAATCACTCACGGTAATAGTGAGGTAGAACACACTTCGGTGACCGTCCATGTATCAGGGACTTAAAGGGCGCTCTCTGGAGCACGCTTTTACACTACTTCCTTAAAACTAAGGTAGGCACCATGGTGCTCTAGCGATTACACAGAGAGCTAAATAGCAGCCTGACGCGGTGCCAGCGGACGTACTTGATTCAATTTAGTGTACGACTACAGCGTCCACATTTTATCCTTATTCTATCGCACCGTAGCGCTCAAGAAACAGCCCAGAGCGCAGAATTGCACCTTGCCAGGACGCCGGGGAACGCGTCTGATTTGGTTTAATGAACGACTTTAATGCCCCATATTATCTATTTTTATCGCAACGTTTAGAACGAACGTAGGCGCCATTGCGCTCACGGGAAACCCGGGGTGCAAAATCGCCCCCTGCTGGGCCGCCGGTTGACCCGCCTGATTCGATACAATTAACGAATTTATTGCCCATAATATATTGGTGTATAGTCTTTTGTTTTAAACGAAATTATAAAGCAAAACGAGCCCGGGGCGCTTCGGGTCACTCGGCTGCAGGGTAGGGGGGTGGGGTCGCCGGCGGCTACGTCTTTTGCAGCTTTACTGCTGAATATAGTAGTACCCCTACACGCTTTTCAGGACGCCCCCAAATAACAGTTAGCAAGTGCTAAGAATTCCTCTATGGAACTCGGGGCGCCAAGCCGTGTATTATAAAAAATCGCACCATCCCTAGTGCCGCCTATTAGAAATTAAAATTTATATTTGTAGAATCCTTCTCGGAAGTAATTTCGTTATTTTTCCAAAGTTTCATAGCACTCGACTAAAAAAATTTAAAAAGTGTATCAACGTTTATAAAATTTCTAAAATTGTATCTGAAATGTATTTGCATTTTGTCCTCTAGTTCTCATAACGTCCCTTGATTTGGAAAACACAGTTACTTTCCATTAAAAAAGCCATTAAATTGGGGGAAGAAAGAATTTAATTTTTATTACTTTGTTTTTGGTGTTAGGAAAAAAAAATAATTACATAATTAGCGGGGATTGATTAAGTGCAATGTTGTTGGTATTTTTAATACTGCCTTTTATTTATTCTATACACTGAACATACAGTTTACTAATTATTTTTTTAAATCAATAACATTTAATAAGCCAGGTCCTACAAATCTATATGTTTATTTCTTTCCATTTACGGATAATGCACGGTTCGCTTTGGCGCCCTGGGTTATCATGTGAGCGCTATGGTTCATAATTTCGTTTTAAACAGTGCGATAGACTATGGATAAGTAAGGTTAGTCTTTAAGTGAATCAAATCCGAGCGTCCTCCGGCACCCCGACAGGGTGCTATTTGGCGCCCCGGGCCTTCCCGTGTTCGCTATGGTTCAAAAGACTATGCATAAGTTGGGTACTATAGTCGTTTACTAACTTGAATCAGGCGGTTACCCCGCATTTCGTCATGGTGCGATTTGGCGCCTCGGGCTAGACTGTGGACACTTTGAGTTTATCTTTGCGTTTGTGTTTTCTTTGTGTTTGAGTTTGGGTTTGCGTTTGTGGTTGTGTTTGCGTTTGGAATTGGGTTTGGATTTCTTTTATTTTGCTTTTTTTCATTGTGTTTGTGTTTTTGTTTGCTTTTTCTTTGCATTTGTGTTTTCTTTGTGTTTGTGGTTGGATTTGTTTGCTTTCTTTTTTTGTTTGCCTTAGTGTGTGTGCTTTCTTTGTGTTTGTGATTGGGTTTGTCTTTGCGTTTGTTTTTGTGTTTTCGTTTGTGTTTGTTTTGTATTAGTGTTATGTTTGCGGTTTTTGTATGTTTTGGTTGGTTGTGGTTATGGTGGACAATGCCGGATAAATGCTGATTACTAAACACACAAGTTATGGTCCTTCACATACGTTTTTCAGAGATGCCAGTGCAGGGCCTGGCCGGGACGGCTAGTAAAATATAAAACGTATGTGCGACAGGACAAGTCAAATTATGTTTTCATCATATTGCACATTGAAAACTTACTGAGAATAGAATCCAGTTAACCTCTGCTTGCCCGTCGACCTGCACGTACATAATTTCTTCCAAGGGCATTTCATTTTTGAAAGTGTCAGTCATTTTTCCGTCAACCCAAACCTGAGAACATGATAGGTTAGAAAGATCCGATTTAAAAACTATTTTGTTTTTCCCATTGTCACGAGATTGTTTACAGTATGTAAATTCAATGGTAGTAATTTTTATCTTTTAAAAACACCTATTTCAGTTGAGCATGTGTCTCACCACACTTCATATGCCCCGTGTCCTGCCAAATCCCGATAGGCAACTTTATTATTCACATATAAAAAAAAAATTGAAAAAAAAAAAAAGATTGACTTAGTCTCAATTATTTACCCAATTATTTCAAATTAAATTGTATCCTAAATTAGCCAATTCCATAGCTAAACAAACAAAGATTTTTATAAAATTATTAAGGCCTGAAATAGTTTAGTGTAGAAATGTATTATTGGAAATGTATTATTGGAATAGATTCTAGATCTAAATAGAGTCTAGATCTAGATCTATCTAGAGTCTAAGTCTATATTTTCAGTAGATCTAGATTTAGAAATTCTAGATCTAAGTCTAGAATCTCTAGATCTAAATCTAGGTCTAGAATCCAAATAGATAATGTAAATTTTATAAGTTTAGGCGGAGATAATTTTCATAGCGCACGTAGATTTAAATCGAATTTGAATGAAATAGTTCATTTCTTTATATTCTAAAATCGGAAGATGACGCCATTATGTTTGTGTTCTGTCCTTAGTGTACACATTTGTGATGTCATTGTTTATTGCGTTGTCACAGTTATAAACAATTTTTTGGTTGCCTTATTAAAATTGTTTTTCTACATTCGAATAAGCCTTTTTTTATTTTTATTCTTCAACTAGTTATGCGCAATTGAGGCCATTGACTCCGATTTCGGCCTGCTTTTTTTGGATTTGCTTCCATAACCTTTGTCCAACCAAGAACAAACTGCAAGGAAGCAGTTGTTTATTTTGGAGTTGTCTCTCCTAGAAGAGTAGCTGTTCCTCATCTGCCCGAGGGTTCTAACTCGAGACGTTTCGGTTTAGCAGCCATGAGCTTTATCTACCACGCCGACCACTGCTGAAGATACTGATTATATTATAGCTTGTGAAAATACTATGCGAACAGGGAGAGATCAACTAAAATCATCCTATACACTATTAAAATTTTGCTGTGAAATATTTTGTCTAAGATAATTTGTCTGAGATCATTTGTCCATGGTATCATGTGTCCTAATATATTTTGTCCTGGTATCTTTTGTCCGTGAGATCATTTGTCCCTAAGATCGTTTGTCTTGAGATCATTTGTCCTGAGATCATTTATTTATCTGTAAGATAATTTGTCTGATATATTTTGTCTGAGATCATTTGTCCGGAGATCATTTGTCATAAATATATATATATATATATATATATATATATATATATATATATATATATATATATATATATATATATATATATATATATATATATATATATATATATATATATATATATATATATATATATATATATATATATATATATTTATTTATTTATTTATTTATATATATATAAAGATATGTATATATATAATATATATATATATATATATATATATATATATATATATATATATATATATATATATATATATATATATATATATATAAAGCAATTTATGTTTGTGTCTGTCTGTCTGTCTTTTATGCATTTCTACACTTCTCATCACATTGTCTTGAAACTACACCTCGCATCACAACACCATGGAACTTTGGAACGTTGTTAAGAATATTTCTTGGGGAGGTTTTTGCGCAAAATAACATTTTCAAATTCGTATAGGTTGCGCCCCGGTAGGGTGCGATTTGTTTTTTTCTCGATAAACGGTATATAAAAATTTAAGTTGATTTAAACCAAAATCGACTTTTATTTTTATAAACCATATATTAAGAAAAATCCCACCATTCCGTGGCGCCGCCATTGCGAAATTAAAAAAAACAAGTTTTTTTTTACAGAAACCTTCACTGGAGTGTTGTAATCAACTCCCCAAAGTTTGATGGCGATCTGATGAACGCCGTGAAACCGCAATCGACTTTTATTTTTATATACCTTATATAGAAAAAATCGCACCTTCCTGTGGCACCGCCCTGGCAAAATTAAAAATAATGTTTTACGGAACCCTTCCCTGAAGTGTTCTAATCAAGTTTAATGGCTATCGGATAAACATTGTGAGACCGCAATCGACTTTTATTTTTATATAACATATATTGAGAGAAAAAAAATCGCGCCATGCCAGGGCGCCACCCCTGAGAATTTGAAAATGTTTTTAGCGCAGAAGCCTCCCCAGTAATATTCTAAACAGCTTCCCAAAATTTCATGGCGATCGTGTGAACGGTGTCACGGCAATTAACTTTTACTAATTTTATTTACCGTATACAGAGAAAAAACTCATTCTCACGGGCGCCACCATTGCGAAATTAAAAATGATTTTTTTTACAATACCCTTCCCCAGAGTGTCCCAATCAACTCCCCAAAGTCATGGCTATCGGATAACGATGTCACACCAAAATCGACTTTTATTGTAATATACAGTATATAGAGAAAAATCGCACCCTCCCGTGGCGCCGCCCTTGCGAAATTAAAAATGATTTTTTACAGAACCTTTCCCTAGAGTTTTATAATGAAAGCCCCAAAGTTTCATGCCTAACGGATGAACGGTGTCACTGCAATTCACTTATATTATTTTTATAAACCGTATATAGAGAAAAATCGCACCCTCCCGTGGCGCCGTCCTTGCGTAATTAATTTTTTTTTAGAACCCTTCCCTAGAGTGTTATAATGAACTTTCCAAGGTCTCATGGCTATCGGATGAACGATGTCAAACCAAGATGGACTTTTATTTTTATATACCGTATATAGAGAAAAAACAAATTGCGCCCTGCCGGGACGCCACCCCTGCAATTCAGAAAAAAAATTCCGCAGAAACCTTCCCAGGAATATTCACAACAACTTCTCAAAGTTTCACGGCGATGTGAGGAGAGGTGTAGTAATGCATAAAAGACACACACACACACACACAAACATACATTGCTTTATATATATAAATAGATAGATATGTGTATGCGTGTGATTACCGTAAAAAGTTCGTTTGTAATTTTTAAATCAATTCTAAATTGCTGTGCATGTTTGAAAGGTAGTTTTCCAGTATTTTCTATTCCTTCAGAGGGGAAATCATAATAGGATGACATCACCCGCATGTTATCAATGAAGTCAATTAACATTATGAAAGGCACGTTGTAGTCACACATATCAGTATGGCAGAGTTTCACGGAGAAGCTGTGGGTATAAAAATTTTTTTTAGTTAAATTCAAATTGTACTTTATTTCTCCTTCATAATAATTACTGTTCTTTTTTCTTTATGCAATTGATATCCATTGACATTAAAAAACGGAAACGCACTATTTATATAGATTTTTTTCCTCTAAAAAAGACGTTTAATACAGAGTTAATCTTTATTTATATTTAATATATAATGATGAAATTTATTCTGCACTTAGTGTCGGGCGGACGGACAAGCTTGTATGACATGCTTTTAGTTAAAAAAAAACAACTTGATCGACAACTTTTTATTAAAAACATATGGTTGATTAATTTCAAACTACATTTTCATTTTACAACATTCATTTTCATTGACCTATGGTGCAAAGAACAAAACTAAACTAAATATATTACCTATGGAAAGTTTCTATTTTGTTTTAAAAAAGTATGCAAATTAGATAATTTTTATCATTTACAAAAATAAATTATAAAAAATAAATACATAAATAAATTACTTTTTTTAGTTTGTTTTGATGTTGTCGTCTGTGCTTTTGTTTGTATTTGATTTTTTCGCTTATGTGTTTGTGTTAGTTTTTGTGTTTGCGTTTCTGTTTGCATTTCCTTATGCGTTTGTATTTAATTTTCGTTAATTTTTCCATCGTGTTTGAATTTTTGTTTTTTCATTGTATTTGTGTTTGCGTTTTCTTTGCTGTTTTTTTTTTGTTTTCTTTTTTTTTGCGTTTGTGCTTTGTGTTGTATTTAATTTGTGTCTGGGTTTGTGCTTGTGTTTCAGTGCGTGCTTACAATTATGTTTGCGTTTGCGTTGATGTTTGCGTTTTGTTTTCGTTTGAGTTTGTGTTTTCACTAGGTTTGTGTTTGATTTTGTGTTTTAATTTTAGTTTTGGTTGATTGTGGTTAGTGTATTTCCGAAACAGGCGATGCTGCATATATGATGCTTAATAAACAGACAAGTCACGGTCATTTGTAGATATATTATTAGCCAGTGCATGACCTTTCAAGGAAGGCTAGTGCAACATAAATGCTAAAAAAAGAGTTATACATTTCTATTCAATTCGTAAAAATATTTTTCAACTAACTATGAAGCTTGGTTTTGGATAACTCCTTCAATAGCAATCTCTTTTCCTGAATACATTGGAAACTTAATTGCTCCAACATAAGGTAATGGATACTGTAAAAATAAAAAATGTTTATATATATATATATATATATATATATATATATATATATATATATATATATATATATATATATATATATATATATATATATATTTATAAAATATCACAATTGCCTCAGATAAAAAAAAATTGCAATTCTTAACCGTGTAAATATTTCACAAAGTAAATAAGTCATTTAATTTAGCAAAACTTTATATCATCGGGGTTAGATCAACGTGAATTATTTGAAAAAAAAATCGTTTCGGTAGAAGAAATGTTTCATCAGTAATGGAAATGAGAGAAAAAAAGAAATTTTTGTCACTGAAAGTGAATACAAATTTCAAAGAATCAATAGAATAGACTTGTTTACCTATTTCTTTATAAATTCGCACACCTAGCTGAAACGGTACTCAATTTATAAATATTTTAGAATACATAAATAAAAAGTACCCAAGTTACAGTGTCTGGATCCTAGGTGCTTTGACCACAGGTGCTTTGACCATAGGCGGTTTGACCATAGGGGGTTTGACCACAGCGGGGTTTGACCACAGAGGGGCTTTTACTATAGGGGTTTGACCATACAATTTAATTACTTTAATTTTAATTCGAATTTCGTCAACTTAAACAAACGATACAAAATGTATTGGCTTTTTGAAACGATGATATTGATTTAGAATATTTCCTGTTACTGGAAAACATTCAAAGGATAATACAGAAAATAAATATAATGCTACAAATTGAATATAATACCCATAGATTATATTTTGTTAACATAACTGACAGGTTTATCAAGTTATCTTGTTTTCATGAAGACGGAGAGACACAAAGCACTCAGATGGGCATTCAGGACGACAGACTAAATTAAAACACTACGTTTTTTCGAGAAAATCTCGATTGCGATATTTCGCACTTCTACACTTCTTTCTCTGTACTTTATATGAGAGAAAGTAAAATAGGTAATAAGTAATATATATATATATATATATATATATATATATATATATATATATATATATATATATATATATATATATATATATATATATATATATAAGGTTCACATGTAAATTATATATATATATATATATATACATATATATATATATATATATATATATATATATATATATATATATATATATATATATATATATATATATATATATATATATATATATATATATATATATATATATATATATATATATATATATATATATATATATGTCCAATCTACATGTGAACCTAACATAGAAAAGTTTAAGATTAATAAATGATATATAATTATAACGACAGGCAATATTTACTCCCTCAGATGATCTGCTTTGAAGATTAGTGCTGGTCTCGTCATCCCTGCCATCCACACACATCAAGCAATTTAAAGTAGTCAGATAAGAAAACAACAACGTTTGTAGTTTCATTGTCGTTATTGGTACACGACGCCCTGAATCATAAAGATGAAAACACTCAAGTGGAGCTTCTCAGAAAAAGTTATTAAACAAACATTTAACTATTGTTGCTCAAAAGTAACAAAAATAACATTCAACGAAAGTCGTAAGGCAAATAAATGCAGATGATTGGGGCATGTAATTAAAATTGTATTCAAATCGGAAATTATTCCAATCCGGATAACAATCCGAAAGTATAACTTTAACCGTAAACGCAACTGTTAACAGAATATGATCGCTAACCTTCACTTAAACTGTTTTGGCAAACTGCTTTTGAAACGAATACTGAAATGTAATAAGAAATGAAAATTTAGCCA
The DNA here is from genome assembly GCF_028476545.2 of Physella acuta. Classification (NCBI taxonomy): domain Eukaryota; kingdom Metazoa; phylum Mollusca; class Gastropoda; family Physidae; genus Physella; species Physella acuta. The sequence goes on along the minus strand of NW_026731670.1, from coordinate 372,252 downwards.
GTATATAAAATGTAATTGAAGACGAAATTTTTATCTAAAACGGAACTGTATATGGGGACGGAAATTTAACGGGAAACTAAATTTTAAAGAGTAACCGGAGACAAATCGTTAACACTTACGAAATTTAAACTGAAACGGAACCTACCCTAAAACTTGAATTTTATCTAGATCACAAAACGTAAATGTTAAAAAATTAAACCTGTATTTTAATAGGAATCTGACATCTAATTGCAAACGTAAGTTAATGGAGAAACGGAATATTAAGCCTAAACAAATTTTAATCTAAAATAAGACTTCTTAACCGTTTTTTTTACTGGATAAGCAAATTCAATACGGAAACGACATTTAATCAAAATAGGAGCAAAATAGCAACTAAATTAAACGCAAACAGACTTTTTTTTTAATATGAGACAAATAATTTAGAACTTACTGGTTGTGGCTCAATTATTAATAACGTAATAAAAAATTATGTGTTATTTTTAACATGTATGTTTTTATTCTATTTTTTTTTAAATTCTACAATCAATGATTGCTTTCATTTAAAGCCGTTTATTTACTTTGTTTTATTTTAAATAGTGTCTAATTCCTTTAATATGACGTCGTTGTATTTGCCGTGTTAGATTTTTTGTTTCTCTCGAAAGTTCTTGTTTAAAAAAATATTGCTCAGGTTGCATAAATTAAAGGTGTGTTTCCACATAGGAATATGACTTTAATTTTAATTCCATTATTAAATACTTTGTAGATGACCCATTTTGTATTATCATTTTTTTTCTCAACGAAATTTCGTATCTTTAAGTTCTACACAAGTTGCTAAAGATGCTGATCTAATAGTCTAGGAAAAATGTTAAGAGAGAGAGAGAGAGAGAGAGAGAGAGGGAGAGAGAGAGATAAGTTCTTACTTGAGCTTTAATTTAATAGTATATTCTATAATACGCTTAACTTAACTATCCGTATCAAGAACACTTATCTTCTGATGCAACGAATATTTTGTATTTGAAGTTGCTAAGTGGCGTCTACAAGACTCTGCGTGGCCTATACGTGGCAAGTGACGTGGCTTCTGGTTAGGCGCGGCTGCTAATTGTTTGCCAGATGTTACCACTGATTTAAATTGACTTACATTAGTGTCGCATATATAATTGAATAAGGTATGACGTTTTATGGACGTGTCAAAATATAATGGTTGCACACATTTTTCAATTAGTTCCAAAATTTGATTTCTGTTTAAATATAAACAAATTACATACATATCTTCCTATATCTGTGTGTTATCACCAATTGTTTGTATTCCTTGGTATGGTCTCTAAAGATTCTCATTAGCGTATTATCTTTGATAATAAATCCATTTTCTGTTGTTTTAGAGAGCATTCTAGAGTTTTTCTTAGCTAGTCTAAATATTTTTCCTAAGCTAGGGTCTTTTCTCTGTTCCTCTTGAAATTGTGTAGGGGTCCACAGACCAGCATTATTCAATGATTCCTAGACGGTTGATGATTCTTCTGTTATCTTTTCCTCACTTATGTCACCATCAATTTTCATGGCTCCCAGTTCCTTTATAATTTCCTTCCTCTCCTAGTCTGTACCATGTTTATGTGATGTCTAGTCATCCATTCTGAAATCTGGTTATCAGATGGGTCCGATATTCCTTTTATGTTCCCCAGAATAAAATCATATGGTCCTGTAGTGAAGACTGCAGCCCTAACGCTACCCGTAAAGTAAGGTGTCTTTATATTCATAATTGCGATAGGCCATGAGTGAACGATTCCCCCAAACCCTTCTTCCCTTACTCTCCCCCCCCCCTGTATATTGATGCGATTGTACAAAATTCCTTCTAACTCCACAAACATTTGCCCCAGTATCCCTAAGTGTCTTAACAATTATATCCCCTACCCAGCACCGTATAGTACCCAATCTAGTATGTGTACTTCTGTTTAGAACCAATGATAGTCATCTACCACTATTAAGTTGATTAATACCCTTGAAGAACATACCACCCTTTCCACTTGGACAGTCTCTCTTAAAGTGGCCAAAACCCTGACACCCAAAGCATTGGATGGTCCTGTCAATGCTTTTCACAGACAAACACGAGTCTTCATTGCACGGTCTTCGGATCTGACTGTCGTTTCGCATGCTCCACCATGTTACGCTTAGTGAGAGGGTTTCACTTGATTCGATTCCATACCACTATATTACGTTGCACTACCGTGTAGAGGGATTGTATCCTCAGACAGGCTTCATACACTTGCTCACCGAGACAATACAAGTGACGACCAATGAATGAGATGAACGCAGATTTCGTGTTCTTAGATTTATTATCATACTTGACTCACGTACATCTTTTCGCCACGACTATCAAGAGAAGACTGCCTCACACACCACCCAGCAATCAGTCTCTACACAAAATCGTCATTGTCGCACTATACGCGTCATCATTCCATGCGTTCTACATACTTTTCGCACCAACAATCACTCGCACTGATCTACACTTAGAACATGCATCATAGCAAAAACCATAAGCATGTTTTAAAAATGTCAATTGAGACTAAATTCTAGTATATCTCATTTTCCGTATTCTATTTTTTATTATCCAATTCCATAGCTAATCAGACAAAGATTTATATGAAATAATTAAGGTCTGAAATAGTTTAGTATACAAACATATATTTTAGTTTTAGATAGAGATAGAGATTTAGATGTAGATCTCTAGCTCTATCTTATTCTTAAGTGTAGTTTTTCCTAAGATTTAGAATCCAGATAAATAAATTTTGCCGATAAAATTTTTAAATACATTTTGAAACTACATGAGGTAGTTCTTTTTTTACTTTCTCTAATATACGAAGTATATAGAAAGTCTTGTAATCGTGCAAAAGAAATCGAGATTTATTTAAATCTCGACGTTTTACAGCTCCCTAAGTCGGAAAAACATACTTTTGCAATCTTGTCCGTATGTCTGTGTGTGTGTGTATGTGTGTGTGTATGTGTGTGTATGTGTGTGTCTGTAAACACGATAACTTAAATACCTTTACAGCTAGGTTGATGAAATTTCATATATATCATAAATGTTTATCAAAATCGTAGATCAGTACCAAATTTTAAGCGATTTCTGTTAACTTTTTCTACTTTCAATTTTTCAAAAGCCTATAACTTGAGTACTATTTCAGATAGATAAATAAAATTTCACATGTAAGTAAAAGATTTAATTTTATGCTTTCTGTCAAATTTTGAGTAATTTCCGTTAGACTGGAAGTAGAAATTTACGCTATTTCCGATTTTTCAAAAAACGAACGTGAATTTATAAAGTACTAATTATATTCCTTACTATTATGCACATTTTGTTTGGCGTTCACTTGGTGTGTAATTCTTTTTCTGCGAGATTTTGTTTTATTTTAATATTTATGGTATTTAAAATGGATTAAAAACCATGTCTATATCCCGAGTCGCCATCCTCTGTTATTTTATATCATAATATTCGAGTAAGTTTAGAGGAGATTACTTCCGGTTACTTAAAAATTAGAATTGTATAATATCCGATCGAATAGTAGGATGGTTTTGTTTATTTTCCATTATCTGGTGAAAATCAAATAGTTTGTGCCTTTTTTACTTTCTCGTATATACGAAGTATAGAAAAAGTATTGTAATCGTGCACAAAAATCACTTGAAATTTTAACAATTTTCAAAGTATTACACCTCAATCCTTCATCACATCCGAAGTATAGAGGACTTATTTTAATCGGGCAAAAATTATCAATCCAGATTTATCAAAATTAATCGGTTTTATGCGTAATCCAGTCTGAAAAACTGGGCTTTGCAATTCTGTCCGTATGTCTGTGTGTCTGTCTGTCTGTGTGTGTCTGTGTGTAAACACGATTACTTGAGTACCGTTACAGCTAGGTTAATGAAATTTCATATATAAGTATTTTATCAAAATCGTAGTTTCTTATCAACTTTTGAGCAATTTCCGATAAGCGGAAGTGGTACTTTTTCTACTTTGTATTTTTCAAAAGCCTATAACTTGAGTACTATTTCAGATAGATAAATGAAATTCCACATGTAAGTATAAGATCTAATTCTCTACCTTCTGTTAAATTTTGAATAATTTCCGTAGACCGGGAGTAGTAATTTACGCTACTTCCGATTTCTCAAAAAACGAATGTAAATTTTTAAAGTACTAATAATATTGCGCACTATTATGCACTTTTTTTATTTGGCGTTCACTTGGTGTGCAATTCTTTTGCCTACGAGATTTTATTCTATTTTTAAAACTTTAAGTATTTAAAATGTATTAAAAATCATGTCTAAAGCCCGAGTTCCCATCCCCTATTGTTTTATATAAGAATATTCGAGAAAGTTTAGGGGAGATCACTCCCGGTTTATTTATAATTACGTTTTATTACCAGATATAATTAAACGTCAAATACATCAAATATTTATTGATGCCAAAAAAATCAAACAGTCAAGTTTTCATAATCATATTAATTTTAATTACACAGTGCAGAATTTTTCAAATAATTAATAGGCCTCTCGAATAATTTCGAGCCAATTCTCTGAAGGGTCCATTCAGTTATCATATCATCGATTTATTGTATGAAACCCCTAAAGTACTCACACAAATACAAACAAACAGACAAAATCAGAGACTATACAAAAAAGGCTAGAGGCCTAATCGTAGAAACTGTCTTTCATTATTTAGTGTTTCAGTAAGAAACTAGAACTAATTCCAGCCCCATCATTAAATATGTTGCGCCGCAAAAACCTTTATAAACCTACCCCAACCAACATTATATACACCACAACACATGCATGTTTTTACAAACAGGTTATTTTATCGCTACCAGCAAGAACGATTAAACATTTTCTCAAGTCCATTTAATATGATTGGAAATAACTCTTTGTTAAATCAGCTAATGTTGGTACGTTATAATATATAATCTGAAGCAACAGAACTCCACTTATAAGATTTTTAATAGAGGTTAAAAACGTTCTGGTTAGATCAGAATTAGATTTAAACCCATATTAGTGGAAAAAAAATTAAACTGTCGAAAACGTGTGTGGTTTCTGTCCTTAATAAGTGATAAACAAAATACCTTTTGATTGAGAGGTTATGAACAATTAAAAAAATCAGAATAATAAACTTGATTTTGAAAATTGTAATATAAAAAATACCGACAAATTTACTTACCAAGTAAAAATCAAAAACAGTTTAAACAGCATCTGTTCAATTAGTGAATAAACACAGACCTCAGTCATTAAATTATCAGCGAGATCAATAATCTTGTTCGCGTAAAAAATTATTTTAATTAAACCAGCAACTTTATACAAGACATTTTAAACAATATTTGTATGGTTATTAATATTTTTCTATCACTGTTAATTACACATATACTAGTACGATTCGTTTTTTCAATTATTTTTTACTATTAATACAATTTGAGCAACGAAGAAATAATAATAGGAACATTTCAGTGTACACAATGTGCGTGTGTGTGTGTCATCGTCAGCAAAGTGTCCTCTCCCAAAAAAAATTAACTTTAGGATTGTGTGTTTTATACAAGATTTCTAAAAGTCCACTTCCTGGTAATAGTTAATTACTTTGATAACAAAAACAATACAATAACAGAAAACAAAATGAAACGTTTTTGCAATTATCAGGGTCTGTTATTTGTTCATGTTATCATTAAGATTTCCAATTTACTTAATTGAAAACTTTTTTCCAGCTCGCTATTATTTTATTTTCACGTTGCTAAGTATTGTTTGTAATAACTGCTGGTCCGATATCTAGATGTGGCGTCTACTATACTGCGTGGCCTATACGTGGCAAGTGACGTGGCTCCTAGAAAGACTTAGCTGCTAATTGTTTTCCAGATGTCACGTTAGATTTTGAGTAGCTTACATCTGTGTTGAATATATAAATGAGTAAGTTATGCAGTTTTATTGACGTTTAAATTTATAAATGTTTAAACAACCTGTTTTCAATTAGTTCAACATTTTAATTTGTATTTAAATACACAGACAAATTACATATCTTTAAAACCATTTGAACATTTTAAAAATCGTCAACTAAAACTATATATTAAATCAAGGAAAATAAGTTTAAAATATGTCAATCTTACCAATAGTTTGTCCCTCATTATTGTTTCCCGTCTTTTAATGTCCATGTAATGCTGTATTAGCTAATGATAATGCATTCATTACATTGTTTTTGAAACATGGCGTAGTTAAGTACAGTTCCCTTCAGTGGCGGAACAAGAAAAAAGGGGCCACCCCGCAAAGAAATTTTTTTGGGCCCCATATATATATATAATATATATATATATATATATATATATATATATATATATATATATATATATATATATATATATATATATATATATATATGTATACGAAAATACCAACACAGAATACTCATTTCGGGCTTGTTCGAAATTTTTAAAATAAAATCACTAAAAATACTTAGTTTTTAATAAAAAGTAAAAACAAGTTGCAACAGCTCGTTTGTGTGACTGATATTAGTCTGTTTTGAAATCTCTGTTTTAACATGTTTCATTGTTTGCTATGATGCCTCCATGAGTAAGTCGGTCGAAAAAATATAAAGCATGAAAGCTGTGTATGTGTAATGGTTTCTCGCCTTATGTTTATTTTTATGTTTTTTTTCTTATTATATTATTAGTTTTAAATGCATTTCCTTTTATGTTATGTTATTCTTTATTATGTATTTTTTTTAAAAATAATAATTAAGAGAAGTAATTGCTTTTTAATTTGTTTAGTGCAAATTTATTAAAAGGTGCTTAAGAGCACAAATATTTGACTATTTAAAAAAGGGAAACAAGTCATGGAAGTGGTTTGAACAATTGCGTATCTTTCACGCGATGGGTCTATTTTCAAAAGAATTTTGCCGACAACAGCGTGTGTTTGATTGTAGGAGAAAGAGGACTTGAGATGGTGTCTATAGAATAAAGATAATCCAACCGCAGTATTCTTTTTACAAAACAACCATGAAGTCAAAAATGAAAGAAGATTATTTTTTTTAACTGTAAAAATAATGGATTATGGTCTGCTGCGGGCCCCTAAACGTCCCGGGCCCCCCCGCAATGCGGGGTCTGGCGGCACTGTAGTTCCGCCCCTGGTTCCCTTTCAAACCTGTCTATGGGGCAAGTGAAATAGAGTTTATTTCTGTGGTTTCATCATATGAAGGGATAGTATAGTCAGCACTATGCCCAGCTGCCTTTACTTACCCTAACAAGAGTTAGGTACCCGTCGGAGCTGGATGAACTTAGGGACGGTCTACTAAATTAAACCCGGATTCGAACTCAAAACTTACGGGTTAACAGGCAAGGTATCTACCGCTATCATCCTATGTACAATACATATTTTTTCATAACATATTTTGTCACGATATATTTTTTTCTGAGATCAATAGTCCTAGGATAATTTTTGCTGTCACCTCAAAATGAAAAAAAGGCCCTAAATTTAATGGATCTTAGATGTTTTGCGAGAAATTGTCCACAGTACCGTACAGGCGCCCAAGGTTGTGCTCTAAGAAATTTTTAATGTACTTTATTCACTATTGGTACTGATGACGTAGAGCACCTCTTGCCGACCACTCTAGAGTGTTCAAAGATGTTTCTAAGAGCCGCCGGTTACACTACTACAAAGGTGCTCAATATCGCACCTGCTTTGAGTTTGCAAAACGTTGATATGGCGTGTGTACTAACAAAAAACACGAAAAAACAAAGTAGGTAAATTTTAAATTGTCGCTTTAAATGTAAATAAATATTCTACAGATAAGCTATGAACATCTGTTATCTTTCACGCAAAGAAATCTGATGTATATATTCCACTGCCCAAAAATAAGGCATAAACTGTTGGTGTGTGAAGAGATAATGCGGCCCTTTAAATGACTTGTGTTTTTGAAATCCTAAATAAATATTTATTTATTTAAGAGCTAGAAAGACTCGGGAGTGTTCGTTTAACTTGAACCCGGATTCGAACTCACTAGACCACGCCGTCCCCTTTAATTATTTAGATGAATCTCACATGATATTTTATCAATAATTTAAATTGACCTGCACTAAGTCTTGATCTTGTCTCAAATTGGTAAAGGCATGTTAGAGACAAACAAACGACATAAGTCTCAAACGGCAAGCTTGACGTTTTGTCGAATATCGTCAATTTGTGCAAACATTATATTAATCCACCAGTAAAAAGCATTTTACCCCTTAACTCCGACTGTCGCGTTTCCGCGACATACCGATTTAGCGCAAGGCATTTGCGCATAGGTACCTCTTACCTACAGTTGCCGGTCGTAATGTATTGGGTACATTCCGACGGTTGTATCGGTACCAACGGTCACGTTGTCAAGTCGAAATTTATGACGTCACACTCTCTTGACTCACGCGCATCGTAATTTGTTTTGACTTCGTAAATTCAGCCTACTTACATTGATTATTATTACTAAATAGGTGATCCATTTTTGATACAAAAAATACTAATAGCTTTATTATTCACTCGTAATTGTATATAAACAGTATAAATCACATATGGGAATAATTTTGGAAGTTATTTGCTAATTATAGTTTGTCGCGTTTTCGAGACATCCGGCAACAAGAGATAAAATGGAACTTTGGTGCCAAGCAGGTATAACGAAATACGATGCATCGCCAAGCTGTCATTCATTCAAGTATGATTATAAATAAGTAGAGAATTTACAATATAGTCTTCGTCTATTTATAAAAGTGCACTTTAGAACGTAACGGTCCATGTGGTAGGTGAAGTAGAGTTCACCTGTTTCATTGGCATTGGCATATGGAGAGAGAGAGCGATGCTGGAATAATGTGATCATGTTGCTGGGTACAGTATAACGAATTTAGCTTTGAAATAGTATTGTAAAATAGTAGGAGAACATACAAAATATAGACAACAGGATGTGAGGTGGTGGACCACTAACGTAGATACCACCAAAGAAAGGTCTTCACAGTGACCTTGACAATAATAACATTGAGCATAGACCTACACCTCGTAATAAATACAGTAAGGTTGAGCACTGACAAACATACACTTTGCAGTGCTATTGAATACCCACATTAGTGGCATTTTACTGGCATTTAGTACCGACAGCAGTGTTATTGAGTACCCACAGCTTCAACAGTGAGTACCCACAGCTTCATCACTCAGTACACATGGCTTCAACACCCACTGTTTCAGCACTGAGTACCCATACCAGTTGCAATTTGAAGCTACAGCACTGTCATTTGTAATCAACAGCAGAATCAGTCGAGCACAATAGCTGTAGCACGAATCGGAAACATAGGGTACCATCAACAATAGCAGTGAGTACCCACACCAGTGGCACTGAGTAGCCAAAGCAGTGACACTAAGTTTCCACAGCAGCTGAATTGAGCATGGACGAATATACAATGGCTGAACACTGTCATTTAGGACAGTATTTGTTCACATACTTTGTGTGTATAGCAAATATAGGTCAAATGAGAAATATGCGTCTTTATTAGTTGACCTTGAATAAGAGTTCACGATAATGACGTAACTGGGAAAAACAAAGGCTCTACACATTGAAGGAAGTCCTTTCATATGTAGTGTGTTAATGTAGTGTAGTAGAACCACGACAGCAAGGCTTAAAAATACCCATTCATAAGAGTTAGTCAGTGAGCTGGTGCAGCAGAGTTATGTAACTCTATGCCTGAGCTAATAAAGTATACTTTTCATGAATTTTGCAAGTAATTCTACATCTCCTTGCATGTCCGTATGTTCAGTGTGTGATATTCTATTGCTTGTGCGTGGATATTTAGAGAAACACGTGACAGTAAAAATAGTATAATGACCCGGACTAAAAAAAAAAAAATTACCGTTTGGTCCATAAGTGCCTGATGTCGCGTTTTCGCGACATACCGTAATTAGCATAAAAATAAGTCCAAATTTACTACATACCTTAAATTCAGTGTCAGTATGATAAGAGATAATCAGCACAAATACATTTTTACACGCTTGGACCATAATTTAGGCATTAAGGGGTTAAAGGCATTATTTTTTATGAAATAAACCGGGACTGATCTCCCCTAAACTTTCTCGAATATTCTTATATAACACTACGTGGGATGATTTTTAATTACTTAAACTTTTATAAATAGAATAAAATCTAGTAGAAAAAAGAATTGCGCACCAAGCGAACGCCAAAACAAAATGTGCATAATAGTGCGCAATATTATTAGTACTTTATAAATTTACGTGCGTTTTTTGAGAAATCGGAAATAGCGTAAATTAGTACTTCCCGTCAACTCAAAATTTGACAGAACAAAGAGAATTAGATCTTTTACTTACATGTGAAATTTCATTTATCTATCTGAAATAGTACTCAAGTTATAGGCTTTTGAAAATTCAAAGTAGAAAAAGTACCACTTCCGGTTATCGGACATCGCTCAAAAGTTGATACGGATCTACGATTTTGATAAAATACTTATATATAAATTTCATCAACCTAGCTGTAACGGTACTCAAGTTATCGTGTTTACACACACACACACACACAGACACACAGACACACAGACATACGGACAAGATTGCAAAATTATGTTTTTCCGTATCAGTGAGATGTAAAACGTCGAGATTTGTAAAAATCTCGATTTTTTTTGCACGATTACAATACTTTCTCTATACTTCGTATATACGAGAAAGTAAAAAAGGTCTTTGTAGTAAAATAAAAAATGCTTCATTCCAGACGTGGATGACTTAATCAGTTTTACATTTTCTCCAAAAAAAAAAAACTTTCCTTGGGTAAATTTTGAAATTGTTATATGGGATTCCCCCCCCCCCTCCACTTTTGATAGATTTAAATTGTGAGCAGATAGTTTTAGCGATATTTTATATAGTCGGTTGTTAATAAAGCTGGATGTAGGATTGTTGCGTTAAAATGAGTTTGTTATTGGGTCACTGCCCCCCCCCCCCATCAATTGCTTTGAAATTGATGTAGTACTAACAACCCCTACTTGCATTTCTAAATTGAAAAGGTTATACAAGGGTATTGTGTCTAAATATATTCCTGTTGTAGCGAGTTATCGAAATTAATTAGTACATGATTAATAATTACGGGAGGTAACCCACGCTTTATTTTTTATTCAGGATTACCCTGCATCAGTTGTCTTTCGTCAAAACTTTCCTCGGGTAAATTTTGAAATTGTTATATGGGATCTCCCCCACCCCCCTCCACTTTTGATAGATTTAAATTATGAGCAGATAGTTTTAGCGATATTATATATAGTCGGTTGTTAATAAGATGGCATTATTTAAGTTCATTATTTATAGCACCATAATAATACATATTACGACTTGGACGGACGATATTGAGACTTGACTACAAACATGATCTCATCCTAAGACAACAAGAACAAGTCTTCTTTAAGCTTCTTCCCCGGCAACAAAGATCCTACACCTTATCGTCACATTCATGCGTACCGAGTTACACTTTCACTAGTTCAATATTCGCCCGCACCAACATTCATTCGCACCTATTTGCACGAACTAACACAGATCTTAACATCCAGAAACAATTTTTTTTCTGAAATTAAGTAATAAACACAAAGTCAATTGATTCAGAGCTTTATGACAAACAATCATATACAATTTTAAAACAAGGTTAATAAATTTAATTTTTAAATAAATTTGATTTTTAAAATTGAAATTCAAAAGAGTATCGACAATTGTCCTTACCAATTAAAAAAAAAAGTTGAAATTGCACCTGGTCAATTAGTAATCAAAAATTGGATTACATCAAATAGGCAATAATACATTTTTCAATATAAGATTGTTTTTGTAATTAGGTTTACTATTTAAATAAAATGTGTACAATTATTTTTAGTTTTTCTGCAAATAATACTTTTACATAAAATACAATGCATCATATGTGCAAGTGTAAAGATCTGTTGTCGGTTTATGTCATCAATATTTTCTCCACTCTCACGTCTCCATCAAAATCCAAATGATCATAGCAGTCCATTTTGTGATCCAACCTCTTTTCGAAGTTTGAGTTTATTTTAACCTGAAGAAATTCGTTTTCAAATCGTTATCATTTTTTCTTTTTAAATAATTTTTTCTACACGTTTTTATTAAGAAACTTTTATAGATCGAACCTACCTAACCTGGCATTTCAGTTGATATCTCACAGAAATTTAGTTTTATCAGTACGAACTTAAAATAAACCAGGATTAATATATCATAATCTTTCTCGAATATTCTTATATAACAATAATAAGCACGGCATTTTCTGCGCAACAGAGCTTTAGAATTTTTTTTAATTAATTTTTGTGATACATTGCTAGAACAGAGGAAAACAATGTGCACAAAAATTGAACGCACATGTATGAAATCGTGTTTACAGACACACAGAAAAAAGACTCGCTGACTGACAGACACACCGACATAAGGAAAAACTTGCAAAACTAAGTTTTTCTGACGCAGTGAGGTGTAAAAAATCGTATCTTATGAAAATACCGACTTCGATTTATGTAGGATTACTCTAACTTTGTATAACGAGGGATTAAAATTAGGTTACACTTATTGGTAATGCGGCTTAGAAATATCGAATTACAACAAAAAAATAAATGATCTAACTAACATAAGATCACAGAACAAAATATAACATGACAAAAATCTAAGGGCAAAATATATATAGTAAGTCTGATGATGTACGTAAAATTTGACATTTTTCAATTGGTTGTCATTTCTTTAACCTTTGAAACTCATAAGATGCAACTATTTTAAGACCATATTTCAGAGACGTTGAGTTAACGCCAGTAAGTTTGAAAAATGAACGAAAGCCCATCCCCTATTCATCTGTTTGATAGTCAACCATCGACCTGTTTATAATCGCGTTACATCATTTTGTGTTAGGGTTGAACGGGTACATTAGACTTTACGTGTGTAAGCATTATGTTGCGTGTATGGTTTACAAACACTCATTTAAACACGAAATGGATCGCTGATAAGCATAAACGTAATACTTGATCATAACTACACGCAAATGTTATTCAAGGTTGACTGATCATTTGTAATGTACGGCTTCTATCTCTCACGCATCATTAACATCAATGGGGGGGGGGCGGAGTCTCTAGCGTCAAGCACTGAACACATGATTGGGTTATAAGCTATTATCAAGAGTCAATAAACGTGTGCACGTTAAAAATTAAAAAGTGATAGACATTGTAAAGAAGTGAGAAGACCAGCTAACAAACAGAACTTAATCTAGTCAGTTAATAGTTGTTCTTCGAATAGTACTTGGAGAATATGATATTTAATGTATAATTATAATATTCTTTAATCCTGTATACATTATTTCTGCTTATATAAAAAAAAATTCTGAAACTTAAAAGTAAAATCAATATTCATTTTATTATTCCAATGAATCTTCCACATTAAACAAGACGTCGTTTATTGTTTCCTGTAAGAGGAACCGTACAGTGCCATTTCCTACATTCTTTTCAAGTTTTCTCAACTTTGTAATTTTACGCAAAAATCAAATAGCTAATGCTCAGGAAACCTTTGTCGTAACAGACTGAAACTTTTAAATGCATTCACCTTTTTATTCCAATCTTCAAAACTTTGTTTGTAAGTTAAGTTTACTGCAATGCTCTAGGAAATATTGATATTTATATAGCACAACCCCTATTTTTTGTTCATAGTTCTACGAGAAATGTGTATTAAAAATAAATAAATGCTATCACAATGTCAAAACGTATAAATGTATAGATTCTTTTGATAAATTTGTAAATATGTTGTCAGATATAAGAAATCTATTTTGAGAACAGACATAGAGTTTTCAAAATGTGTTAGTTTTCACACCTCGTGGTTTCCATGGCCACAAGAACTGCTATTAGTGGCTATATACTTTTTTTTTTGTCTGAAGGTTAACAAGTATTAACATATGGATTTATTAATCACGGTGAAACATGTTAAATAAAAATATTTGTTTTATCTGTGTAATCTAAATTTAAAAAAAAAAAAATGTTAAAATACCAAAGTTGAACCTGGACTTGTTAAAAACTGAACAATAAACTGCTCTCTAATTTTGAAGTCAAAATAGTCAAAGACAGTATCGATAGAGTTGAAAGCCCATTCTCCTTTTTGAAAATAGTCAATAACAGTTTTTCTTGTGTTAAACCTTATGTTTAGGTGGACGACAATATTGTTACTTCCATCTTGTACGCATTTAATGTTGAATGAAAACCTGAAAAAAAGTTTACTATAACTATAAGATGAACATCTTTTTAATTTCGAAGTCAAAATAGTCATATTTAACATAGTTAACCCATTTTCCGTTTTGATAATGGTCAATGACAGTTTTTCTAATATCAACCCCGTGAATAAAACTTGGGTCTAGGTGGAAAACATTATTTCCACTGCCATCCTCTATGCATTTAATGTTAATGTTAAACCTGAAAAAATAGTTTACTATGAACAAACAAATCAAACATATCTTCATCATATAAATGGCAATAATTTGAAATTAAAATTTCAGAAATAAGTTTTAAATGTGAAACATTTTCGTCCAACATACTTTGCATAATCTTTGGTTTTGCATTCTTTGTAATCCTCAGATTTTAAATAAATCACATGCCCAATGCTAGGAAAAGTATAAAATGTAAATACTTGAGAGATTTAATTAAAAAATATTTACTACTGAACCAAAAAGGTTAATTATGTATTTATACAAACCCGTAAGTATCGTTGGTTGGATATCCATAGATTACAATTTTTTCACCGCCATTTCGTCTTTCAATTATTTCCATACCGGCCTTAAATTTAGAAAAAAAATTGTTTTTTTTTTAATTTAATACTGATTATTTTAAATGTATACATTATTTGTGTTACGTCGCAAATTCTTTTTTCGAAGCATATTGAAATTGTTATAAAAATTGTTTTTCTTATATTAAAATGAGAATAATTAATCTATGCTAGAAATAATATTATATTTAAAAATATTAATTGCGTACACACTTACGGGGTTCATTTTCTGAAAAAAAAAGTTTTTAATAACATTAATCATAGTTAATAACAAAACAAACAAAAATAGATACAGTTATGAGCTTTACAAAATAATTATAAATTATATTTAGAACTAGCTTGCCCGTCCCCGCGCGGATAGAAAAAAACTCTTACGAAATATATAAGAAGAGTTTCACCAATCTTATATTCTCAGACGTGTAATTTTTTTTCTAAAACTGAGTTATTTAAATGTAAACAATGCCTGAGCTTGGGCCGTATTTATCGGTGCACCCCTACAAATTTGAATTTTTTTTTACAAATACACCTCTCTAGGAGTATTCTAAGCTTTTTCGCTAAGTTTCACGGTGCTCTGGTGGAAGTTGTAATAGTGCATAAAAGACACAGCTTTTGTTATAGAGTATATAAAAAATAAATTTAATTCCTGGATACAATACATTGCTAATGCGTGTGTACGTTGTGTGTTGTAGTAAATGACATAAATAAAATATAAAACGTATATGCGACAGGACAAGTCAAATTATGTTTCATCATATTGCACATTGCAAACTTACTGAGAATAGAATCCAGTTAACCTCTGCTTGCCCGTCGACGTGTATGTACAAAATATCTTCTAAGGGCATTTGATTTTCGAACGAGTCAATTGAGTTTCCGTTAACCCAAACCTGAGACAAGATATGTTAGAAAATTTCGATTTAAATTTTTTTGTTCATCCCGTTTTACGAGATTGTTTACAATTTCTGCTTTTATATTTCTTTGGAGTTAATTAAGAATTAAATCGATACACGAATGTTTGAAATGAAAGAATGTTACGTTTTTAAAAAAACATTTATATATATATATATATATATATATATATATATATATATATATATATATATATATATATATATATATATATATATTTGTGTGTGTGTGTTCGTGTGCGTAAGTGTGTGTGTGTGTTTACCGTAAAATGATCGTTCGTAATTTTTATATCAAGTTTAAATTGCATTCCAGGTTTGAACGGTAATTCTCCAGTATCTTCTATTCCTTCAGAAGGGAAATCATAATAAGACGACATCACCCGCATTTTGTCAATGAAGTCAATCAGCATTATGAAAGGCACGTTGTAGTCACACACTTCAGTATTGCAGAGTTTCACGGAGAAGCTGTGGGCATATCAAATTTGTAGTATCATTAGAATTGAGATTTACTTTTTCTAACGTAATAATTACTGTTCTTTTTTCTTTATGCTAAAATATCTCGCAATTAAAATTCATTGACATTAAAAAACTGAAACGCACTAAATTCATAGTTAATTGTTTTGCTCTTAAAAAAGCGTGTAATAATGAACATAGTAAATGTTTATTTATATCTAATATATAAAGATGAAATTAACTCTGTTAATGTATTACCCTTTGCAAATTTTTCCATTTTGTTTGTAAAAAGTATATACATTAAATAGTTTGTACCAATTACATAAATAAAATATAGAAAACCCGCTTTTAAAGTTTGTTTTTATGGCGGCTTTTCTGTTTTCGTTAGCTTTAGTGTTTGCGGTTGTGTTTGCGTTAGCTTTCATGTTTGCGTTTGTGTTTTCGTTTGCATTTTTGTATGTGTGTGTGTTTATGATTGCGTTAATTGTTTGTTTATTGTGTTTGCGATTTTTATTGTTTTGGTTTTGGAATTGTGTTTGTATTTGCGTTTTTTTTGGTGTTTGTGTGTTTTGTTTTGCGTTTCTGTTTGTGCTTTGATTTGCCTTAGTTGTTTTTTGTTGTGTTTTTATATGTTTTTGCGTTTGGGTTTGTTTATAAGTTTGCGATTACATTTGATTTTGCGTTTGCCTTTAATTTTCTGTTTGCAATTGTGTTTGCGTTGGCATTAGCGCTTATGCTTCTGTTATGTTTGCGTTTGCGTTTTCGTTTGCGTTAGTAATTTGTTTTGTGTTTGCGTTTATGTTTGCATTTGTGTAAGGTACTTGAGATTGCAATTGCTTTTCTGTTTGCGTTTGTGTTTGCGTTTACACTTGTGTTTGCGTTAGCTTTCATGTTTGCGTTTGTGTTTTTGTTTGCATTTTTGTATGTGTGTGTGTTTATGATTGCGTTAATAATTCGTTTATTGTGTTTGCGATTTTTATTGTTTTGGTTTTGGAATTGTGCTTGTATTTGCTTTTTTTTGGTGTTTGTGTGTTTTGTTTTGCGTTTCTGTTTGTGCTTTGATTTGCCTTAGTTGTTTTTTGTTGTGTTTTTATATGTTTTTGCGTTTGGGTTTGTTTATAAGTTTGCGATTACATTTGATTTTGCGTTTGCCTTTAATTTTCCGTTTGCAATTGTGTTTGCGTTGGCATTTGCGCTTATGCTTCTGTTATGTTTGCGTTTGCGTTTTCGTTTGCGTTAGTAATTTGTTTTGTGTTTGCGTTTATGTTTGCATTTGTGTAAGGTACTTGAGATTGCAATTGCTTTTCTGTTTGCGTTTGTGTTTGCGTTTACACTTGTGTTTACGTTTGCTTTTTTGTTTGCGTTCCGTTTTCGTTTTCGATTGTGATTTTGTTTGCGTTTGTTTTGTTTTTACTTTCGCATTTGAGTTTGTGATTGAGTATTTTTTATGTTTGTGGTGAGTGAATTCCCTAAATGCAGGCATGGCCAGGTATATGCTGCTTAATAAACAGACTAGTCACGGTCATTTGCAGATAGGTTTTAGCAAAAGCCAGTGCAAGGCCTTTCCAGTACATTATAAATTTTAAATAAAGAAAATGTTATAAATTTTGTATCAACTTTTAAAAACATTTTACAACTAACTATGAAGCATCGTCTTGTATAACTCCTTCGATAGCAATCTCTTTTCCTGAATACATCGGAAACTGAATTTCTCCAACATAAGGCATTTTATACTGTAAAAATAAATAATGTTAATATCGATATAAAGTCTCAGAGTTAGGAAAATTAAGCCTCGGAATTGAAAAAATAAAATAATTTAATCCTTTAAAATTCTGTAGGAACAAGCGATAAAGATGTAATAATTTTACTTCAAATTTTGTCCACCTAACTTAAACTATACTAAAATTTTGGCTTTTGAAAAAGCAGATGTAGAGTAAGTACTATTTTATGTTACCGGAAAAGCATATATATATATATATATATATATATATATATATATATATATATATATATATATATATATATATATATTTATTTATTTATTTATTTATTTATTTATATATGTAATATAATTTTCATGTAAATTATGTATATATATATATATATATATATATATATATATATATATATATATATAGTTTACATGTAAACCCAACATAGAGCAGTATAAAAGACCGATAAATGATTTATAATTATAACGTCAGGCAAGATTTACTCCCTCAGATGATCTGCTTTGAAGATTAGTGCTGGTCTCGTCATCTCTGCCATTAACATGTGAGCTTGTTTTGTTTACGCCATCTACACTTGAGCTTAGCATCTCATTTGTTCCTTCCACAAACGTCAAGCAATTTAACGTAGTCAGATAAGAAACCAACAAAACTTGTAGTTTCATTGTCGTGATTGGGACACGACGCCCTAAATCATAGAGATAAAACCACTAAAATTGCATTTGTTTACTCTTTAGAGTTATGTTTTAAACTAGACACTTATGTTGTTTAGGGGGGGGGGGGGGGGAACGGACTCTAAGCTGTTTTCCCCTTAAACAAGAATTGTATCTGGATCTAAAAATGTAGCCATTAATGAACTAACCCAGTATCATAACCGGATCCGGAAATGCAAATGTAAACGTAAATTAATGGAGAAACGGTATTTTAACAATAAATAATAATTTTAATAAAAAAATAAAACTCAATCCTAAACAGGTATTTTAATGCTATCCTGAAATAGAACACAAAGCGAAAATTCAATCAAAATAGTAGCATTAATAGGAACTAAATGTACTGAATATGGAACTAAATTTTGAAACCCTAACATCGACCGTAGCCAATAATATATGTTATTAAGATGAATAGGCTACACGTCTAATGTTGTGACGCCATTAAAACTTTGTATCATTTCGAGTTTTTATTCATTTTAAAAAAAAATTAAACAATCAATGACTCCGATCATTTAAATTGTTTCATTTTAAATATAATATTAAATTCGTTTTATGTGACGTTATTCTATTTGCATGTGATCGTTTTTCTATGTTAATTAATATATCTCTCTTGAAATTACTTGTTGAAGAAAGCTTTACTTCTCAGGTTTCATAATTAAAGGTGTGTTTCTATCTTCGAATATGACTTTACTTTTGATTGCCTCGTAGAAAAACATGCGGCATGATAAATTCAGTATTATCATTATATTTATCTGACCAAATGTAGGATCTTTACGTTCTACACGTGTGATAAAAACTGATCTCCTATGTTAGGAAAAATCTTAATAAAGAGGGAGAGAGGCAAGTGTGTACATGGGTTTTTATATAATATGATACTCAATAATACGCTTAACTTACCTATCCGTATCAAGAATTCTAAACTTTTGTTGCTGCGAATATTTTTTAATTTCATGTTGCTGATTACTAATACTTATAACCACTCGACCAATATCTAGACTACATAGGCGTGGCCTACACGTGATTTCTGGTTATGCTTAGCTGCTAATTGTTTGCCAGATGTTACCATTGATTTTAAACTTACGTGAGCGGTGTATTGATAGTTGAATAAGTTATGGGCTTCAACGGACTTATTAAAATAAAAAGAGGTAGTGATCTCCCCTAAATATTCTCGTGTACTCTTTTCTAGCAGTAAGGAAGATCGCACTTTCAGTGCGATCTTGTAACAAAAATGATTTTTATTAATTTATTAATACTTATTTTATCTAAATAGAACAATAAAAAATAATTGCGCACCAATTTAACAACGCGTTGAATATTCTTAAAAAGCAAATGTTACAGTTAATTTTCATTGAGTCTTAATCTGGGTAAAAAGTTTGGAATTAATCTGTCTATTAGAATAGATGTTATTTGAGAAACAAAAAACAGCATAAAGTACTATTTTTTTGGTCTCCTAAAATCGTTCAATATTAAACAGTGCCAAAAAAACGTATACCTATTTATACAATTCTGTTGACTTAGGGGTCGTCCATAAATGATGTCACACTCGTAGGGGGGAGGAGGGGTCCGTAATTTTGTGACGGTGTGTGATGAGGGGGAGGGGAGGGGGGTTCAGATGGTGTGACGTCACTTTTTTGCATTATAAAAAAGCAATGTTAGAAAACGAGTTTTAGCCGTTATTTCGCGTTTTAGAAAACATTTTTAATAGTTGTAATAGGAATTGTCGATGTTTTAGAAAAATCCAACAGCAATTTCGAGGGGAGTTATAGGCTGAGGTTTGACGTCATTTTAGGAAGGGGTCTGGCTTTTTGTGACGACGTGTGACGGAGGGGAGGGAGGAGGAAGTAAAAATCGTCAAAAAAAGGGTTACGTCTTTTATGGATGACCCCTTAAGTGAAACGGTATTTACGCAATCATTGTTTTTGAAACTGGAAGTATCTTAAAGTACAAGATTCGGTTATCGAAGTTCACTCAAAAATGAATAACGTTCTAGATATCAGATTGTATACGTATTTATGAAACATTTTTACATAACTAACACAGTACTGAAATTCAAGTGTTCACTCGGAAAATACCATATCCGATTACACGAAAACGTTCAAACGTTGACGTAATACTGCCATACAATTTAATACATGTATGAAATTCAATCTATCTTACTTAAACTCCGCTGTTGATAAACCGGAAGCAAAATATGTACGAATGCAGTTTACTGGAAAATGCATTAAGGTTGATACAGATGCAACAATTAAATATAATAGTTATATGAACTGTCAACATAACCGGAAAGATACTTCAGATGTCGTGTTTACAGATATCAAAGATAAACAGACAATACTGCAAAACTAAGTCTTTCCGTTCCGAAGATATGTAAAACGTCCAAGTTTTTAAAAATCTCTGTTAAGATTTTTGCACGATTAGAACGCATCCTTTGCGGTTCGTTATTTATGAAGCTGGCATGTTTAAAACAGCGAAAACTTTCAAAATATGTGATTAGTATTTAGTAGGATTAAAATTCCTCCTCTGTACTCTGGATAAGAGAAAGTAACAAACATAGACTACCACTTATTCGAAATTGTTGGTGTTTTAAATATTGAAGGATAGGGCTGGGGTATAATTACGAAAATATGACAATATTTTCTCTACCAGGAAGACTTTCAATCATTCCTTGACTGGCCTTCAATACAATAGATGTGTTATTTTTTGTTTTTTATAATTTAATTTAAAAAAAAAATGTAGTAGTGTTTCAGTCAAATATATATTGAAATAATAAAAATACGGGAAATGTAAAGTATTAGTGATAAATATATTTAGCGAGTAAACATTTAAAGCTTTCATCATTTTTAGAAAAAATCCCTAACATCTCTGTTCGAAATCCTTTTGAAGTTTATAGTTAAAATTTAAAACGATAACGATAACGATAACGATAGCGATAGCGATAGCGATAACGATAACGATAACGATAACGATAACGATAACGATAACGATAACGATAACGATAACGATAACGATAACGATAACGATAACGATAACGATAACGATAACGATAACGATAACGATAACGATAACGATAACGATAACGATAACGATAACGATAACGATAACGATAACGATAACGATAACGATAACGATAACGATAACGATAACGATAACGATAACGATAACGATAACGATAACGATAACGATAACGATAACGATAACGATAACGATAACGATAACGATAACGATAACGATAACGATAACGATAACGATAACGATAACGATAACGATAACGATAACGATAACGATAACGATAACGATAACGATAACGATAACGATAACGATAACGATAACGATAACGATAACGATAACGATAACGATAACGATAACGATAACGATAACGATAACGAAAAATTGCAATTTACCACATTCCAAAGTCCAACAGTTTTAATAAATCATAACATAGCAAAATTTATGGAAATTATCATCTCCATTGTAATGAAGATTTAAAAGACACTTTAACAGCCGAGCTAATAAAAAAGTGATTAAAAAATTAGTTACTTACCTTTGATTATCATCTGAACAGGTAAATTCCTGAAATGGCAGGTAGGCCTATTTTTAAAAAATCTTTTTAAAATTACTTCAATATCACATTTTAATACAATTCCACCGTTTTTAGACTCATACATGTGTTTCAACATTTCCTTTGCAAATGGAATTTAGGTTCACATTTCTATCGTTCACTCAACATGAAACAGCCCAATTCCTTTATTTAATAAAAATTCACTTTGACACATCACAAGTTAAAAATAGAACTTAAAAATGTAAAAAATAAAAAAAAAAATTTTAAAAATATTTCTTTAAAATTTACACATATATTTTAAAAAGTTGGCTGGGATCCTTTCTTGAAAAAAATCTAAACCTGCTGTTGATGGCTATTTTACTACATCAATCAAACACATGCACTATATTTTAAAAGAGCAGCACACCTATTCTAGTTCTGGACAAAGTTCAAACCCTATGGGATGCACAGGTGAATTAGTAATATTTGCCATGATAATAAAAAGCACAACTACACCTAAAGTTTTATTCCCAGCAAGTTTCTGGTGTTAAGTAGCAACCAAACAAATTTTTCATACATGCTAGTCCATGTTAGCAGATCAACTGACGCTCGTCAGCTTTTATCGGCCATCACTACCATGCTCAGTGACATTTGTTCCTTAATTATATACCAATTTTCAGTGACATTTGCTTACATAATTATCCAAAAGTGCTCGGTGACATTTACTTTACATTATACATCTGTTCAGTGATATTTATTTACATCAATTATCCATCATTGCTTCTTGACATTTACTATCTACAATTATCTACCAATGTGCAGTAACATTTATTTTCTTAATTTGCCTTTTATGTTCACTGACATTTAATTCATTAATCTGTGTCTAATGCATATCCAGCCACATTTTGTATGCATTTAATGTTACTTTATTGACTTAATCTAGGATCTAAACTCCGGTGATGAGATTTGCAGTCTCACACTCTACCACTCAACCATGTCATTCTTTTCACCTAACAAAATAGCACCATGATCTCTATCGATTTCATATCAGATGACATCGTTATAAATCTCCAATATTTATTGATAACTTTAAAGTGAAAGTTAATTTCTCTTGACTTATTTTTTGTATCTGAATTTATTTTACCTCTCCACATATTCATTGTATGGGCCTATCAGAACCTATTTTGTTATTAGTATTGATTTGGTAAGACGGTGTGTTTATTGATATTAAAAAATATTATAATATTGTTTAGTGTTTAAGTTTTAGAGGGTTTTTTAAATTGGATATCGATATTAATATTAGAAAGTATGAGAGCAATTAGAGTTTTAACTATACTCAGATATTTCCATTGATAACATTTAAACTTAAAGTGTCGGCCTTTTGTCAATGTACGGTTTTATATTGCTAAAAAATGTAACTTACTAAATATGGCATACTGGTGTCACAATCAAACGAATTATATTATATAATATAAATGTGTTTAAAGTAATCCGCAATTTACATTATTGGAATGTAATTCTGTTTCGGTATTTAATATGTAGTCCGGTTAAGGCATGTGAACAGTCTACTACATTTGGTTCGTTTTATTTCTTCGAGAAATATGGTCTCATGAACCCGATTTTTCACCTTTTAAAGATAGCAGCTAGCATTGTCTCGGCGATTATGCTGGCGGCTTTTGACTTTGTTCTTTGATGGTTGTCTCACCTCGTTGTCATAGAAGGAGCTTTGACAGTAAAAGTGACCCCTATTTTGCGATATTTAGACGATAATATTTTGTGTTTAAGACAATCTCATCTCCAGTCACATGGACTCAATGTTTCGCCTCTTACCCCCAAATTTCTGCCTTTTGAATGTGGACGTTGACTTCTTTTTTTATGTTTCTTAAGAGAAGAGCTATTGTATTTTTCAAATAATAGATTTTTGTGTTTGTCTGCCCTAAAAGCATGTTAACAGATGAAGTTCAATTCGTGCCTCGCGGCACCACTTAAAGTAAAATAGTTGTTTAAAAAGACATTTTTAAAATCTTATCTGGCAATCCTTAATTAGTTTGACAAAAAAAAACCACTTAATTAAAATATACTAACTTTATTTATTATTTTACAAATATGGATTACGTTCTATACAATTATCGCTAAGTAATTTCTCATAACTGCTTAAACACACCCTAAAATTATTTTCATACTGTGTATTCAGATAGAAAACAATGGTTCTTAAAGTATCAACTTAATAACCAAAACATCACAAAGTATAACCAGGGGTCCTACATGAAAAAACGAAATACTTATACATCATAGGTCTTACAAAACATAGCAGTTATAGTTTTATAGAACTTTACTACTACCTTTGTTAAAATCATAAGCTTCTAATCTAGTAGTTTTAGTAAAACCGGAGAAAATCAACTTCAATACTAACATTAAATATTTTAAAACAGTTGTGCATCAG
Organism: Physella acuta; assembly: GCF_028476545.2. NCBI lineage: Eukaryota > Metazoa > Mollusca > Gastropoda > Physidae > Physella > Physella acuta. The sequence goes on along the minus strand of NW_026731670.1, from coordinate 347,692 downwards.
GGGCGGAACTATAGTGCCGCAAGACCCCGCAAAGAGGGGGGGGGGGAGGGCACGCAATTTAGTGGCCCAGAGCCGACCATAATAACAAATTTTAAAGTTAAAAAAAATGGTTGTTTTGTAAAAAGTTACCGTAGCTGCGGTTGGATTATCTTTATTGTATAGACACCAGCCCCATTATTTTCTTATAAGTAATTACTAAAGAATGACATACTATAAAAAGGAAATGTATTAAATCAATAATATTTAAAACATTAATAATAAAAAAATTCATAAAAAACGTTTTAATAACAAGCTTTTATGTAATGATGCACTAAAAAGTAGAAAATAAATTATAGACTACTATTTAAATAACTATAAAGAAAAGCGTGGGTCACTTTAGTATCTATTGGATACCTTTACTAATGTTAAGGAAGACACCCACGCTTTTCTTTATAGTTATTTAAATAGTAGTCTATAATTTATTTTCTACTTTTTAGTGCATCATTACATAAAAGCTTGTTATTAAAACGTTTTTTATGAATTTTTTTTTCAGTACTTTACATGTTTTATCTACAATAGAGTTACATGACTAAAAACCATTGCGCGCCTACTGAATATCACGTTCAGTAGGCGCGCAATGGTTTTTGAACGCAGCCATTACGTGGTCGTGATGGCGCAGCTATTGATGACGCGTGTGGTGTGGTTGGCTAGACATGCCTACTAATTCGGTCCAAATTTTAATTAATTCATAAAAAATCAATTAGGCATCCAATTAAGTCAAATTTAGTTTCAGATTGCATTGTCTTCATGTCTTGACCCACGTGCCAACTGTGAATCGTGTCGGTCAAGTAGAACTGTCCGAATTTTCACTCCTGCGTTTCCGTCTAGACAGACTGTCGACAGACTGACGACAGAGGAAGTGAGTTAAATAAAAGCTTGTAATAAATACAAAAAAAACAATAAAATAAACATAACACGAGACACCAGTACTTATACAAAGCTTTTATGTTTTATATTATTTTGACAGACTAAATTTTACGAGGGCTTCTATAAAAAATTAATGAAAATTGATTTTATGCACTTACACACTTTTTTTTTTACTATTGTTTTTTTATTTTATTTATTTAAATATTTTATTTATTTTTTTTTTTTATTTTTTTTTGCTTGAAAAAAGAAAAAAAGCAAACAAAAAGAAAAAAAAACATGCACTTACACACATGACCTGATGCTGAAATTTTTTTTAAATTTATGTTTATCAAATCCCGAACACGCCAGCAATGAGTGTCCTATTTTTGTATTTTGTGATTGCATGATATATATATATATATATATATATATATATATATATATATATATATATATATATATATATATATATATATATATATATATATATATATATATATATATATATATATATCATATATAGGCATATATATATATATATATATATATATATATATATATATATATATATATATATATATATATATATATATATATATATATCATATATAGGCATATATATATATATATATATATATATATATATATATATATAGGGGGGGGGGCTAAAAATATTTTTTTTTAAATTTATGTTTTTCAAATCCCGAACAGGCCAGCAATGAGTGTCCTATTTTTGTATTTTGTGATTGCATGTGTGTATATATATATATATATATATATATATATATATATATATATATATATATATATATATATATATATATATATATATATATATATATATATATATATATATATATATATATATATATATTTATATATATATATATCATATATAGGCATATATATATATATATATATATATATATATATATATATATATATATATATATATATATATATATATATATATATATATATATATATATATAGGGGGGGGCTAAAAATAATTTTTGCGGGTTGGCCCTTTTTTTCTAGTTACGCCACTGTTGTGCATTATATAATAGTAAAATAAACTATGGTGCTAAAACTATCAACTAAGTAACTAAAACATCACAAAATATAACAAGTCGTCCTACATGAAAAATACGAAGTGACTTTAACATCCTAGGTCTAACAAAACATAACAGTCTTGGTTTTATATAAATTAACTACAACCTTTGTTACAATCAGAAGCTTCTAATCTAGTAGTTTTAGTGAAACCGAGCAAAATCAACTCCAATACTAACAGTAAATATTTTAAAACAGCTATGCATTATATAAAATTAAAATAAATATTTCCAAGAAAATGATAATTGTCGCGACGCAACACACATATACCATTAAAACTGAAAACATGTTGTTTAAGTGGGTAGGCTTCGATAAAAAGAAATTTTAAAATACTCGTTAGGAAACAATTATTTCTCTATTGTCTTTTAAAGGTACATCTAGATATTAGTTTCCATTTTTTAAAAATGTGGGAAAATCGTAGTAACTATAAAATTTGCGAAAAAGTAACCTATTCGTAGGATTTCCACCAGTCATAAATTATTATATTTTAAGCTCAATAAACAATGAACTCATAATCTTCAACTATATTTTGGCGTACTCAGCTAAAACATTTTAAGTGCAGATGAACAAATTAATTTATTATGAATTTACAAAAATTGCTAAAAACACTAAATTTAATGCCCCAAATATATACTGATTTTAATTGGTTAGTTTTTCTTTTTATTTGCTGAGCATAAAAACAATACTTTGTAAGTATTTGCAAATTTCGGACTATTTAAAACGTAAATAATAAAATTAATTGAAGCATTTATTTGATATATCAGCATCAGCAGAAAAGTGATAAACAAATTGCAATAATATGAAAACACAGTCGTATCAGATATAGTATAATTAAACGCATTTGTTGGAATAAGCACAAATATTATTAAACATAAACACACTATTAATGTTATCTTAACTGATCTGACATCTATAATTCTCTTAGCCCTTGCATCAGATGAAGCCATTGTTTTCATGTTCCTGTAAGATTTTGTTAATTTTATAATAATCATGCAGGTACATATTATTATTGTGCATGTTGGAACTATGATAGCAATGGTTGAAATAACGCCTTGGTTATAAACAACAAAGCCATAGCTATTTAAAAATTCTGTATTATAAAACATACTAATTGTGGTGTTTGTTATACTGGAGAACTCCCATTGTAAATAAAACATGAACGCTCTTGGAACGTAAATTATTCCTACACATAAATATATTGCAATAACCGTGAATTTTATTCTGTTAGGGGTTAGAACAGTGGACGCTACAAAAGGAAAACACACAGCAATCATCCTCTCTATTGCTATTAGTGTCACCATATGGACACTGATGCACACGGAGTATTGGTTCCATCCAAGCAAGTAAACACCAAAATAATTGTTGAGGTTAGCCGCAATTTCAAAATTAAAATATGAGATAATTGGGGGAAGGTGTCTTATCAACTGCGTTATTGAGAAAAACAGGTCCGATGCAGCCAAGCCTGTTAAAATAATGTTTGTTGATTCGTTTAAACCATTGTATGCTAAAGTTATCATGGTTAAAATATTTCCAACGATTCCAAACACAGTACAAATTGGAATTAGAAAACAGTTTAGAACTAAATTTTCGTATAGCAGCACATCAAATGGTACGTCACAGAACGGTTCATCTGGTGTATTAAGCCAACTCACATTGATTAGATTTGATGAACGATTCATATCTGTCATGTTTTTGCCACTTGTAAGTGTCCACAACTGAATCTTTCTAAATATAGTCGACAGTTTTAGTAAATCCAGATCTAAATAGACAAAAAAAGCTATATTACCGACGAGGGCCTTAAAGAAATATATTCTTTAATTTGCAGAATGAATTAGTTTTTTTTTTTAAATTGGATATGTAGTATATATTTTAAACGCACAATATTTTTTTTAGTATACCCTTGGTACTATTTGACAGAACGTGAGGCTATTTAGAACCGTTTTGTTAATATTTTGTCTTAATTACTGCACCTCCCCTTTCAATACTTACAAATTGAAACGCTGTTTTTTGTGTTTGGTTTTCAATAAAGTTTGCTGTAAAGATAAAAATAACTACTGACTTCTGTATGTTGAATATCAATAACAATCTTTACACTTAACCTACCTTTTAATAAGCGATTTTAAAATGGTAGGCTTTTTCTCTGTGAAAAAGCTAAGTTCTGTAATTTAATATTATTATGCATTTGCGCTGTTGTACCTATCATGGCCTTTACGTGGCTGGTATAAGGCAAGTTGCGTAGCTTTAACTTTAATTTACCATGCACTAATTTCAAAGAATGTTTCAAAATAAAATGTAGCTTAAAATGTTAACAGCAAGATTAATTTAATACAGCAAAAAACTCAAGAATACATATCTATGTCTATGTCTATATCTACGTCTACGTCTATGTCTTCATCAACGTCACCGGCAACGTCTATGCTTGTTTGACTTCATAGCAATCAGTTGAAAGGTGTTATAATACATACAAAGGCAGATAAACAAACATATATATATATATATATATATATATATATATATATATATATATATATATATATATATATATATATATATATATGCTGAAAAGTATAAGTGTAGCATCTACGTGGCATATCGTGACAAGTACCTTGTGTTATGATGCATGTTCGACTAGGAAAATTGGTGCGCATGATTGATGGTGCGGCCGTATATTGAACGAATGAGTGTGTGACGCTGTACGCAAGAAAGTAACGTTTTAGTGTGAGTTCGTTGTTGCCGGGGGAAGAAGCTTGAATTAGTCTTGTTCGTGTTGTGTTAGGGTTAGGTTGTCCAGTCTTGGTATCGTGTGTTCAGGCTGTCCGATGTTTATTTCTATGGTGCAATAAATTGAGTTAGCAAACGGTGTCTTTCTGTCGAATCATTTGTGTGCGTTAGTGTCGCCGTGCTTCAAGATGAATTGCTGAATAGCTGAGCATAATCGGATGGTAGTGGTGTTGAAATATGGTATTGGATCAGGTAGTTCCACCCTCTCACTGCATAGTTGTGGTACACATATAGAACCCAGTTATAACACCTTGGATTTTACTCAGGTGTAAGCCACAGACATTAATTTTGACATGTAGGACCGAAGCTAATAAATGGAGTTTAATCAACAACGTATTGATTATTAAAGCAAACATTTGGTGAACTATTTATATAATAAACAATATAGGATTTGGTGCTTAAGCTGTCAAATTCAATCTGTGTTAACATTATACGAGGCATCTTGATAAGTAAATGATTAGACATTTTAACACGTCAAGATCATATATTTTAAATCAATACCGATTATAATTATAGTGTTTCAACCTGTTGTTATCTCATTTAAATAAATTAGGTCCGACAATCTATGAAACATTAAAATTTGATTGAAAATAATTTGAATCAGTGGCGTAGCGAGGTCGGGTGTCGCCCGGGGTGGCACTTAAGGGTGTCACCCCCTTCTCGGGGACAAATTTTCGATTTGCACCCCACCCCCCTCAAACTTTCAATTCGCATCCCCCTCAAACTTTCGATGTGCACCCCCCCCCCCCCTCCTCAAACTTACGATTTGTACCTCTTAAAACACTAGTTAACACTCGAATTAATCACTTAATTAAGTGGGATTATCATTTTTCTCTACATATTTTGCTATTTTTGGCCTTGGTGCCAGCCTCACTAAATGGTGTCACCCGGTGCGGTTCGCACCCCCCACCCCCACCCCTCGCTACGCCTCTGATTATAATATATATAATTATATATATATATATATATATATATATATATATATATATATATATATATATATATATATATATATATATATATATATATATATATATATATATATATATATATATATATATATAATTCTAAAGCAAAACCATTTTAAGACTATAAATAATACTATTTTCGATCCAATTTTAATCTGTGTGTCTATATGTGTGTTTGCACGTGCGTATGTCTAAATTTAGTTTAGAACATATATAATAGTTTATCGATGTACTTTACCTTATTGGCATTAGTAGTTGCTGTAATCTCAGCTTTCTGTATATATGTATATATATATATATATATATATATATATATATATATATATATATATATATATATATATATATATATATATATATAATGCAAGTGGGGAATGTTTTTAATTCACACCCTGTGTGTTTTGCTTGTTATTAAAACGTTTTTTATGAAAAAAAAATTCAGTACTTTACATGTTTTATTTACAATAGACTTACATGACTCAAAACCATTGCGCTCCTACTGAACGTGATGGCGCAGCTATTGAACGTGATGACACGTGTGGTGTGGTTTGATAGACATGCCTACTAATTCGGTCCAAATTTTAATTAATTCATAAAAAAATTAATTAGGCATCCAATTAAGTCAAATTTAATTTCAGATTGCATTGTCTTCATGTCTTGACCCACGTGCCAACTGTGAATCGTATCGGTCAAGTAGAAGTGTCCGATTTTTCACTCCGGCGTTTCGATCTAGACAGACTGGCGAGTGACGACAGACAGAGGAAGTAAGTTAAATAAAAGATTGTAAAAATACATTTGGATAAAAGTAATGGGATAAAAGGATAGATAATTGTCGATTGGATACTAGAGGAATAAAAATATAAATAATGATAACAATGCAGCTCATTCTATATGGAGTAAATATCTGTGCCCCATTAAAAGAAAAAACACACAGCGAACATTCTCTCAATGGCAATGATTGTAACAAGCCAAATGCAGACTGCTTTTGCGTATTGACCCCAAAAGTAGAAGCAACTGAATGTGTAAGTTGCCGTTGTCTCCGCTTTGTAAACATCAAATGATTGTATTTTGCGATGAATTCGTTTCATTATATCTGTTGTTGAATAGAACAAATCTTCTGCTTCCTACGTGATGTTTGTGGACGTTTTATAACTTTTATATAACTTCCAACAATTACAATGATGGAAATCACTTCAATCAGAAAATGGTATATATAAATATCAACAAAATAAGAGACTAACACACAGACATACGGACAAAATTGCATTTTTTTTTCTCTAACTCACTGAGAAGTAAACCGGCGAGATTTACAAAAACTACCAATTAAATTACAATTTAAAAAAGTATTACAATACTTCACTACACTTTGTATACGAGAAAGTAAACAATAGTATTATATGTGTAAGTCGATGCAACTATTGTTGTCTTCCAAATTTACAGCGTGTATGCTACTCATTTGATGGGCATTCAGTTAAAGTAAATAATGATGCACGTTTATTAAATACAATTTTAAAAATATTTTTTAAAAAATGAGCTCTTTAGAGTGCTTATTCTTAAAGAGTTGGCAAAAAACTTTAATTTCGTTGGGGTAGATTATAAACTAGATTTCAAATATCTAGTGTTTCTTTGAAAGAAATTCATAACAATCAGTTTTCTTATTATCATAAAATAGTAGTTGAGGGAATACCGATAAAATCGGTTCGTTCAGAAATGATAGCTATAGACGTAAAAATATGTTATGGTTCGTAATAATTGGCCTTTAGTAAACGCTAGTTATTAAAGGACAATAACAAGTAAAGCTACGAGCGATGTATTTGCTAAACCCTAACACGTATATTTTAAGTAATGCCTATACTTAAGATGCAATTATAAGTTTCCGAGCTGGTCTAAATGATACTACCTATTGTCGTTGAAGAAAGAGATAAAAGTCTTGTATTGCTTTTCCTGTCAAAATAAACCAATATTGAATTTAAGATTGTCTTATGTTAAAGATTGAACGAACAACAGTGATACGGTATGAAATAATATAAATAGTAAGATTTTTTTTTTCCAAATAGTCTATTTATATAGAAAGCAATGTCTGTTTGTCTTTTATGCATTACTGCACCTTTCATCCGATCGCCATGAAACTTTGGAGAGTTGATTAGAACACTCAAGTGGAAGTTTTGGCAATAAATATTTTTTAACTTCGCAAGGGCGTCACCCCATGAGTATGCGCATTTCTCTATTTACAGTATATAAAAATAAAAGTCGGAAGCGGTTCCATACCTTTTATCTAAGTGCCATGAAACTTTCGGGAATTGATCAGAATACTTTGGTTGCTGCGAAAAAAAATTGATTTCACTTTATTGTAAAATTTTTTCATATAGGGCCTACGTTTTTGATTGCATTACATGTATATTGTAATGTGCTTATACATCACATATCAATGATGTAGCTTTACGTACTATAAACAAAAATATTTTGTCCTAGGCGTTTCTTGTTATTTATATTTATTACGATATTTCTTTAAAAACATTATGAAGGTACTTGTTAAATCCGGTTCCCAGAAATATGTGCAACGAAGAAATACGCAACGGAAAACTGCGCACAGAAAATTGCGCCGCATTGGAAATATGTGAACGCTTTTCGCTGCGCGGAAAATTCACTATGTTTAATTTTCTGTGTGTGCATATTTCTGTTCGCGCATTTTAATGTTAGCGCAAATTTCTATTTGCGCTTTTTTCGCAAATTTGTGTATGCACTTTTTCCGGTGTACGCAGTTTTCGGTTTCGCATTTTTTTTTGTTGCGCATCCTTCTGGTCACCAATAGAACAACAATGTTTGGATCATTGAGCATGAAATGAAATGTATGCGTGCCCACCTGCTTCGATCTTAATGGTGCATATAGTTGGAAGTTACTGACGTTGTCTTTTTTATGCTTGTAGTGTTAGTAGGCCTATATACAAAACACAAATTGCCACGTTTTTAAAAGATAAAATCCACTATATTTGTGAAAGTAGTTTAATGATACGTCATAATCATTCTTAATAATAATTTCAACTACCTAGACCAGTTATTATCCAGCTTATATATTTTGATGTTCCGGATATTGCATTAAATAACTATTTGAGTTCACTAATCAAGTTATCATACGTTTTAACTCTTTTTTTAGCAAGCCACATTGAATTCCTGACTAATCAAACCCAACGATTTAAAGATGTCAGTAACATCACGTCAGAAGTTCAAATACTCGAGCTAAAGAAACATTTGATGCTTTGGCATTTTAATACATGTTATATGTGTATTTGGAAATTCTCTCACAATCATCATTCTACTTTTCAACGGTTTCAAGGTTGCTACAAATGTTGCACTCTTCGTGTTGGCTGTATCTGATTTATTTTTGTCGGTAACCCAGTCATTAATACAGATTCCATCTTTAAAACACTTGTTTTGATTTCGAATTGGCATATAATTTTCTCTCCTACTTTTTGGCGAATATCTATATGTGGAATCAATGTGCGGTCACAGTAAGTGTAGATATTGTCGCAGTTATAACATTAGAAAGGTTTATTGCTGTTTGGCTTCCTTTTAAAGTTTCAACACTAATATCACCAAACCGAATGATCTGCATTATTGCTGCAGTATTAACTATTATAGTACCATAATATATGAGAATCTTTAACTATGTGTGTCACACAAAACTATATTGGAAATAATATTACAATAACATATTATACAAATACACCATTTTATTTCATTAATAAAACATTTTATTCAATGTATCGAAAACAATTTAAACCAATAGAAAATGTAGCTATACCTACGGTATTTATCATTGTATGCTCAGTAATGATTATATTCAGGTTAACACTGTCTTCAAGAAACCTAAAGAAAATGTCTGTATCGGCTACTGAAAAAAGAGTGGAAGATTTAAGGTCCATTAAAACGACGTTATCGATTTGTTGTTGTTTAGTATTTTTTGTATTGATTGCCTCAAACTCATATGATCTATACATAATGTACACCGATAATTTACATATCGGCGGCAGGCTTCTAACAGTTATTGTATTTTTCTTACAAATAATTTTTCAGCTTAATGCTTCAATTAATTTTGTAATATATGTAGCTATTAACCCTATTTTTTAAAAAACTTATAAGAATCTAAGAAACTATTTGCTTATTGTTAATGAACATTGTCGTTAAACATTTTCTATATAAGTTGTGTTAAACAGTACAGTACAAATATACATATATATATATATATATATATATATATATATATATATATATATATATATATATATATATATATATATATATATATATATATATATATATTAGCTTATACCCAAGCTTGGCTAAGGTATGGATATGAATATTGCATCTGTATATGGATATTCAAGAAAATTAAGCCAGGGAAAAATAAAATGGCTCACCGCTCTCATGAATGTCTGCCCAAATATCTCTCCTCCCTTAACTCTTGTGTATCCTGCCCAATAGCGTACGCAGGGGGATCAGGGGGAGCGGTCGCTCCCCCTCTGGCCATTTTCAGCAAAGTGGCGCCTTTTTGGAAACTTTTAAAACTCAAAGTTTTAAACAATGATATTTGTTAAAAAATATTTTTGGTCGGCACATCTATGTAAATCACAAGATTTCTTTTCATGAAGCAATTAAGCATTATTGTACTAGTCTAGTAGTGTCTACGTTTACAACACGTATTAACAGCTGCATCAGTTTGCCATTCTAAAAATAACCATTACGATTCAGTCGACATAATGTATGACATACAATTAAGCTTAGGTGTTGTTTCTCCTGTCTATATAATGTATAGCATACATTTAAGCTTAACAGTTGTTTAACCTTTTTCTACATAATGGTTAGCAAACATTTAAGCTTAGCGTTTTAACATCGGATCCTGACGATTGTAAACGACACGTTATTAAAAAGGTTGGCGTGGATGGAAGGGAAAGTGCCTGGTTATTGACATGTAACGCATTAAGAAGGTTAGGCTCGATAGCTCAGCAACCCTTTTAGGAGATTAAATTCAGAAAACATAACAAGAGATGAACCCCTTGAGCCATAGGATTACAGACTCTCGTTTTCTCTCTGCGACTTCTGAAACCAAAGTCCAAACATATTGCTTAGTATTCCTTTAGATTAAAAGGTCCAATCTCCAGAGATGCATCATGATACCTGGGTGACCTATGATCTCTGTAACTAACGTCCTAGTATGCGCCTATTGATTTCCAGTTTTCCGTGTGCATTCATGTTCTGCCGATTAGAATTATAATTGTTTAAAGTAATTTTTCTATAACTACCATTGGTGCATGCAACGATATTAAACCGTTATTTAATAAATGGAAATCATATATATCTAATATTTGTACCACTGAAATGATTACATTTTCAATGTATACAGTGGTATTACTAGATAAACGTTTGTGTATTTGAATTCAACTGTTTATGACTAATTATTTTCTACATGTATATAAAAATTAATACTATAGTAGACCTAGCGTTCGGATTTTTGTGTGGTAGTGGCTGGGCCCAACTTGGAAGGTCTCCACATACCATTTAATTTTAAGATTTAATTATTTATGTACGAGGTTATGGGGGAGGGGTGGTGGTGGAGTAACCTTGTCTCACTTTGTAATAAGTTGACATTTTATGAAATTAAAGTGATCTTAATAACAGAAAAAAATGTACATATTTTCATAATTTTTGTTTTTTGTATACCCCACTTTTTAAATATTATACACATTCTTGATAAGTTCTATTTTGTACTTTTAAAAATGAAAAAATGCAGATAACTAAAAACAAACTACAACCTCACACATTTTTTGTTTTGTAGTGCTTTTTAAAATAAATATTTTTAATTAATTCGTTGTGTAACTTTAAAATTTACTTATTGTTATCTATATATGGATTATTTACTACTCACGAGATATGTTTCAAATAACATGCAATGCGTAAAATAAAGTTTATAGTTATCTTAGTTTCAAATTATATAACCTGTTCATATCTTGTATTTCCTTGCATCAGTTTTACTAAGGTAAGAAGTGAACATGAAACAATTTCTACTGCCAGAAAATCTAAGCCAATGAAGACCGAAGCAAATCCTTGTACAACTCGTCATATTCTTATAATTCTCCTTATTTTTTTATTTCTTTTTTTTTTGCGGAGATCAGAGAACTAAAACTAAAAGACAACTGTTGTTTTGAATCTAATATATATATGGCTATTTAGAAGGTCTACTAATTGGTAATATATATTAAACTTTTTTTCGGGCAAACTGCTTTCTTGCAAGTGGTTTTGTGCAAGTGACATTTTCAGGATTTTGTTGTATTTTGGCAAGTATCAATTCCGGAAAACGGCTTTAGGGCAAAAGAATTCGGGAAAACGTTCGGCTCCGCGTTCCTCTAAATCTCAACACATACGATATTTACATTATTTGCAGCGTGCTTTTAACAAGAAATTCTAGTTTGGAAATTATTTATCGGCACATGTATATATTATGTATTTAATATAACAGAAAGTCATTTACTTTTAGTCTACTATCTTCTAATTTCACCACTTAAAATTTGATTATTTAAAAAAACACACTGAATTTTAATGTTACATAACATCCAAGAACTAAACAGAAAATAGATAGAGCAACCATTGCAGAAAAACAACAACGTGTAGAATTGATGCATAAACACAAATAGTGCACTTTTAAAAATATTAAAGTTGGTACAAAGTTAAAATATTATTCCCAATCTTTACATACAAATAGTTTTCTGTACGACTTTGCAAATTTCGGACTCAGAGTAACATAAATTACAAAATTAGTCGATGCATTTATTTGATGAACACAAATCATTATCGACGTTATAACACCTGAAACATGAGAGGAAAATATGCTAGTGCCGCTTTGATTTATAATAATACTAAAAGTATTAGTTGGTATCAATACTAAAAGAATTACACTCATACATATTGCTAACGTTATCTTAATAGATGTAATATCTTTCCTTCGTTTTAAGTAAACATCTGAATTAGACATTTTCATTAAGTTAATGTGGGAGAGCGTCAGCTTTAGAATGATAAGGATTGTGCTTGTTATAATTATAATAGTTGGAATAACAACCGCAAACGTTATAACAAATGTACTGTAGTTGTTTCGGAAAATATCTGAAGCATCAAGAATTGGTACAGTTTTGTTAAGGTATTTGCCGTAGATTATCCATGTGATGCTATAAAGAGATAATTCAGGCGCGTACAATATTGCAGAAAATATATACCTACTTAAAACGATGCATTTGATTCTGAAAGTTGTCAATATCTTCGATGCTGCAAAAGGAAATACTACAGCCACTATCTTTCTATAGAAATGATTGCCGCCAACCGAACACTAATGCATACTGAGCACTGGTTCCAAGTAAAAATAGCAATGGTATAATACGCATACATATAGCATGCTATTTTATTGTCAAATCTGTTTACAATTGGTACAAGTGAAGAACCAAAGAGAGTAATCGAGTAGAAAAGATCTGAGACAGCCAAGGAAGTTAAAATAATGTTGGTTGTTTCCTTTAAACCACTAGAAATGAGAATTATAATTGTAATGCTATTACCGGCAATGCCAAGTAGGCAAAATGTTGGAGTAACAAAACAGTCCATAACGAAAAGTATAGTCAATTCTATGTCGCTGGGCAAGTCAAATAGCGATAGACCTGTAAGCGGCGTGACGTTCATTTTCTCTTTGGATTAAGATTTTTTTTCCTTGAAGATTAATTTTTAATGTTGAACGACATTCAACTTCAAATAACTGGCTGAAAAATTAACTTTTGTAATGTTTCATGGTTTGTTTTATAGCAGTGTAAGATTTTAAAAAAATAAATCCAGTTATGCTGTCCGAAATTATATATTATAAAATATAATATTACAAAACCCAGAAAGCAATAACACTTATCGAGTAAGAGGAAGCTTAAAATGTGTGTAACATAATACATAGGAATACAAAATACGTTTTATATGAATTATATATTTATTCTAATATGCAATACCGCAACAAAGTTGTAATTTGCATAATCATTGAAAATAGAAGCTAAAGATTAATCCGAAGGAAATATAATTATACAAGTGGGCAAAATAAGCATAATTTTATACAACGACAACACACAAGCTATGATTAGTATCTGATTATCTGTTGTTAGTAATTATAAAATCAGAATCCTAAGAAGTATTGAAATTAAAAATTAAGAAAAAGAGTAATTATAAAATCAGAATCTTAAGAAGTATTGAAATTAAAAATTAAGAAAAAGATTTTTTTTTTATGTGCTCATGTAGAACAAAAAGAAAATCAACAATAATTAAATCACGACAATTTATATCATTTTGAAATGTTCAAAGGAATAATTAAGCAGGAAAAATCTTTACATTTCTACACAGACATAAAATGGTTTCCCAAAAAATAACTGTAAAATAAATTATAATTCGAACAATTACATTGCTAGAATGGCTAAATTAGTAGTTTCTAGAAAACATTTATTTTGATTATACAATTCTCCATCAAGCAGTTAATTATCCATCTCATTTTGAAAAAAAAATCACTCTGATTTATTCTTAGATTATCTGTATAAAAATTCCTATTATGTTTAACAATCGGTATATCAACTAACCTCTTTTAGACGGTGTTAGTAGTTTTTATCATGTAGGAACGTTTTTATACCAAACTTAAATGTCATTTTAGAATGTAATTAAAGCAATGTGATCTAGGAATCTTAAAAAAAAATAAACTGTATTTGATGGATTTTGTATTATATGCGTTTATCATTTCAAGTTTTCTATTTTGAAAAGTATAAAAACAAAAAAATGACATGAAATTTTTTTATTTTTCAATAAATTACACTATGTGTTGTTTTTTTTTTAAGTACATCGTTTTAATACGTTTTTCTTTCGACGTTTAAATTTTCATCGTAATGTCTTCTATGTTGATTGTAAAGATGTTTATGATTTTTAAAAGAAAGTAAACTCTATTCTTATATTTATAACAGCTTGTTTTTTACAGTAGCAAATTGATACCTTGTTTCAAATGTAGATATTTTTATTTGAAGTGGGGTACAAAAGTAAAAACAACGCAACTAAGACCGGTTTTTTTATCCATATAAATTGAAACTATCCCCGGAATTTGGTGAAGGCACTAGTATATTCGTATATAGTGTATATTTCATTTAAATCATACGAGTTCACGTTATGACTACTTTTAATAATTATTTGTGGCAAAAATACATTGTATGACAAACATTGCCCAAATCTGTTTGATCTCCGCTTTCATTGTTAAACCCAATAGAATAATATTACTTAAACCAGGTATATAATGTGATTGTTTATAGTAAAGGTTTTAAGATGCAGATAGTGGTGCGGGGTTAGATACTAGGCCTCCTATATAAAAGACGTATATGTAAATTGAAAAGGTGTTATTTTTCACAACTTTTCGTGATTTCCATTGCAACCAGTACTGCTATGGGCGGTTATATAATATTTGTGTCTATAGGTTAACAATTATTTATATGTGAATTATTTATATATGAATTATATATAAAATATGTTAAATTTAACAAAAAAGTAGTGACCACATGTATTTAATCTAAACATTACATTACGAATACAATACACCATTTAAATATGTTATAATTAAATAAAACTAATGACTGAAATTAAAAAAATAAAAATATGTGCAAAATGTTGATATAATGTGTATACTTCTTGGTTATTATAAGCCTAGTCTATTAATTCGTTTTATTTCAAATGTTTTCCTTTTTACACTCGTATTTTGATGTAACATCGAATCGCTTCTAAGAAAACAATAGCTAAATGCATGGCAATATTTATCTCTGAAAACAGATCAGGGATATCTATAAGAGTCATCAATTTATGAAGTCCACACAACACCCTTTCAACCCCCCCCCCCCCCCCTCCCCATTATCGATGCTCATATATTTTTGAAAAAAATGCTGTTTTTTTAATACAGTTTTAGAGGGGTGATAGTGTTAGGTTTAACGTCAGTTTAGGTTTAGGGTTTAGTAAAGTTAGGTAACGTTGGGTAGGGAGGTAAAAAATCGTTAAAATAACATGTGTATGTATAAATCCAGTTATTTATTTACACGTTGCAATGAAGTGTTCTTAACACGAGCAATGTTGTCTTAATATCACTTTGCACACTTAGGGTACGAGGGTTTTTTTGTTATAAAATGTAGGCATCGCGACATTAAATTAACCATCTGAACATCCACATGGTCACTACCCCTCACACACCATCCCGGTCCACGAAAGTCGATTTGCTGGACCCCCACACTCAGAGGCGTAGCGGGGGGTACATATGTCCCCGGGCGCCGACCTTAAGGGGCGCCAAAATAGGTTGGAAAATGTCATTTTAGCTGCATTTTCGCACTATAAATAGTTTGAGGGCGGGGGTGCAAATCAAAAGTATGAGGGGGATGATGCAAATTGAAAATTTGCTCCCAAGTGGGGCGCCAAATTGAAAGTTTGTCCCCGGGCGCCGTGAAAGTTCGCTACGCCTCTGCCCACACTTACACCCTCCGTGTTGGCGTCATAAATGGATGACCTCTAAATGTCCTGTTTCTTTAATATGATAACCCTCAGAGCTTAAGAATAATAAAGTCAAAGGTAAAAAAAAAGTATAGTTAAACACTTTAATACAAACAAAGAAAAAAAATGAATGAATAAACATTTGTATCGCATTAGATGTTTAGAAGGAATGCCATAAACCACACATAATTGCTAGTATAAATATTTTAATATTGCAATGTAATAACACATGTATGGTGTCGATGTCATATTAAAAAAAATACGCATTTGCAGTTTAATTGGCACACGAAAACAGCTTTTTATAAATTTTATAAAATTTGGCATTAAAAGTGACGTATATTAAAAAATTATACAGAAGCATTCAACTGATAAATTATTTGTAAAAAAATAGAATTACTGATAAAAGCCTTTTACCAATAGGTAAATTATCGGTCAATCTTATGTATAGTTCATATGAGTTTGAGGGAATCATTACAAAAAATACTAAACAAAAACAAAGCGATAACGTTATTTTAATGGACCTTAAATCTTTCACTCGTTTTTCAGTGGCCGATACAGACATTTTCTTTTGGTTTCTTGACGACAATGTTAACCTGAATATAATCATTACTGAGCATACAATGATAAAAACCGTAGGTATAGCTATATTTACTATAGGTTTAAAGAATTTATAATACATTGAATAAAATGTTTCATTATTTAAATAAAATTGTGTATTTGTATAATAAGTTATTGTAATATTATTTCCAATATTAATTTGTGTGACACACACTGATAAAGATTCTAGAATACACTGTGCTACTATATTAGTTAATACTGCAGCAATAATGCAGATCATTCGGTTTGGTGATATTAGTGTTGAAACTTTAAAAGGAAGCCAAAAGGTAATCATCCTTTCTAAAGCTACCACTGTGACAATATCTACACTGATATTGATCGCACATTGATTCCACGAGTAGATATTCACCAAAAAGTAAGAGAGAACGTTGTAAGCCAATTCGAAATTGAACAAATAGATCAGTGATGGAATTTTTAATAACGACTGTGTTACCGAATAAAATAAATCCGATACAGCCAACACGAAGAGTGCAACATTTGTAGCAACCTTGAAACCGTTGTAAAGTAGAATGATGATTGTGAGAGAATTTCCTACAATCCCAAACACACACATGACGTGAATTAGAAAACAATTTTAAAAATTTGCCAAAGCGTCGAATGATTCTGTAGAAATCTCCAACACATTGTTTTCCGACATGCTGCTTTCTCCTTTTAAAAAAACTTTGATTTTCAGTCATAGCAGAATTAAAAAGTGATTTGCTGGGAAAAAAAGTAATTTAATTAATGCAATTGATCCTCCGCCTTCTTCCTCCCCCTTAACCATGGAAATGAGTGAATGGGACTTTTCTCACGTTTAAGTTTATGTGCAAGGTTTAAGGGTGTGGCTACTACTTCGATAATAGAGAAAAAACAATAAATTAACGTCTACTTTAATTCTCTAATTTTATAAGTAAATGTAGATATAGAAGGTAAATAACAGTAGTAATATTTACAGTAAGCGTTAGTATCAGGATTACGTTTGGTGGTATTGTGTATTTTATTTCTAGTCAAATTTCCTATTCAGGATCAAAATCATTTTTCGTTCAAATCTGAAGTTGAGTGTTGATTTTGGTTTTGGTTTTGGTTTTGGTTAAGAAAAAACACTATCTACCTAGCGCCCGAAGTATGTCTCCCACTACTGGCCATTTATAATGTTTAAGATAAGTTCTAATGAAGAAAGGAAACCACATAACTTACAGCTAACATTCTTAGATTGTCAATATGTGGATAATTAAAGGCCTACTGGTTTAACCTTACCATGTTAACTGTTTTTATATTCAATATAACTTTACGTCTTAGTCTTGCTATTCACACACACAAACAAACACACACACACACACACACACATATATATATATATATATATATATATATATATATATATATATATATATATATATATATATATATATATATATATATATATACTTTGACATAGGCCGTATTTCTAAAAAGTCTGATATACTTTAACGTGTTTTCAAAATACAGTTTAAAAGTAAATATTCGAATACATCACATACATGTGTAACAGTTAATTTATCCACACTTTTATTACTCCTATTGTCCGTTTTGTCGCGCTATATTAATGTAACTAATCCCGTAACTTAGCCTGTATTATTGAAAGAGTTTAATGGGAAGAACAATTATTATTTAATATGGTTAATAAGTTACAATTTTTGAAAATTTGAAAAAAAGGGATTATGGTCATACATAGGAAAATGCAAGCACGCACAAGAAATAAGAAAATTATCATACTTTGTTCAAAATACGTTGTTTTAATACATTTAAGCTGCAATTAAACTGACAATATATAATTACCAACAAATAACAAGGTACATAGTTTGGTTGACTACTGTCATCAATTACCCAATATCCCCCCCCCACCCCCAAAGTTTCTGAAGATAATTTAAAGCTTAGCTTATAACATTTTCTCTAATGTTATCAATAATGTTTACGTCAACCTACAAACAAAACTATACTAAATATTAGCATCCAACATACTTAAGTGATCGATTGGAGTTTTACAATGATATATTATATTCGTCTCTTCTATCTAACGGCAATAATTGTTTTAAAATACATGCTGTTTTTTAAAAAGTAGACAATTAGTTTATAAAATCCATTTGTTAAAGTTTGGCATTGTTAAAAAACGTGGCATTTACAATATGTTCAGCAAAAAATTTACCTATATACTGTATTCTGCAATTTTGAGCCTAAGGATTTACCCCGTTATAGATATGTATACAATTACCTCGTTATTCTATATTAGATACACCTTTAATTTAAAGTGGATTTTTTACATAAATACCTATAAATATTTTAAGTGTGTAATTCAAACATACATAATTATTAACTACTTGTTGGATGTATATTTCTTATTGCGTTAAGACAATGTATTGAAACTTCCTATTATTCACCATTTCATGTATAATATGATTGAATTAATGTAGGCTACTCAATTTTAATGAACATGTGTAAGACAAGTTGACAAGTAAAGGATTTCAGTAACACAATGTAGCTGGTTTTACTTCTTTAGAGCGATACTATATTATCTTTTTAAAAGAGGTTAAGTTTCGTATAGTAATTGTTAAAAAAATAACAACAACAAAAACTTGACTGATACGCCTTTGCCAAATACCAAAGTATTAAACGCAATGTGTGACGTTTCTAATGAAGTTGTAGTTGCCCGTGTCCTGATTTTAATTATTTCATTTTTCTTGGAGTAGTCGGAAATGTGATAACAAATATAATTTTAACATACAATGGATTAAATGACAAACGTAACATTAATTTAACTGAACTGGCTGTGTTTGTTTTGTTTTTCTCAATAACACAACTTATCTCGTAGATTCCGTATATTTTGTATTTTTTTATTTGATACATAAGCTGTGTGTATCAGTATTCACATGGTGACACTGATAGCCGTTGAAAAATAATAGCTGTTTGTTTTTCTTTTATGTCTTCAACAGTGTTTACGCCTTTTAAAATACAATGTATAGTTATTGATATTTACTTTCTGGATGGCTTAGTATATATCCCTAGAGCTTTTATGGATCGTTTAAAGTGGCTGATTTATAGCGGAACAAACAGTACCGTTGCTGTAAGTTATTTATCTAATTTTGGGTTGAGCAAAATATTCTCTATTTACAGCCAATGAGTTATTAGCATTCTGGAAATAATTTTTCTAGCATCTATCAAAATAATAAGCACACTGATAATCACGATAAAACTAACACTATCTTACAAAAACATGAAGCTAATGTATTCATCGGGTGCGTGGTCTAAAAGAGTGAAAGATATCAGATCAGTTAAATTAACTCTTACTGTCTGCGTTTGCGTGCTCATATTTGTTCTTTTTCCAACCAGCGCTTTTAATTAGCAATGATCAAAAGATTTATTCTTATAACTGCACGAATTTAATCTTTTTTTCATCTTCTCTCATCTACCAAATCAGCGCGTCTATAAATTTTATTATTTACGTTTTATGAGCCCTAAATTTTACAATACTTATTAAAACAATAAAACGTTTGTTATTTTCAAAACAAAATCAGCTTAAGATGCTGAAGAATTTTATAGAGTATATTTATTTAAAAAGTACCATAATTTAACCAAATACACAGACTGCTTTCTTAATTGCAGTAATTGTTTATACTTCTTGGGATAGGCACGCTTTTCTTTTCTATTTATTTAAATTCAATATATAAAGTCTTTTTAATTATTTTACTTTTAATTATTATTTTTTTTGTTTTTAGAAATCTTGACATATCAGGAAATATGGTTTGGAATTAATTGAATTGAAGAAACGTAAAACACCTTAGTCATTTTGAATTTATTTTTGTCGAATTCCCAAAAACACCATTTAAACAAAATATTTTGAAGATAATTCTTAAAAGCTAAAAAAATTATTTTTTAATCCAAAATGAAGCAGCCAAATATTATTACAAAAAACAATTATCTTACAATGTCCGTAGGAAAAAGCAGAGAATTCTTACTGTAGCGACTTAAGTACCCTAAAAATAAATCATACAGCTACTCAAATTTTGAAACGCACTAATAGCAAAGTGATAATATATTTTTTTTAAAAATGTCGCTTTGGCTATTACAACATTGATTACATAAATGCACGTCGTGTTATCTTTCTAAAATAATGTATGTAAAGTGTAAATAATCGAAAGATATATAAAAACGAAAAATAAATACAATTTTACGTCACTCTTTCCTAGAAAAACGTAATAAAATATTGATTATTTATTTACTTTTGGATGCCCGTTAAAACGCTTAAAATCAAGCGTGCACAAAATTATAAATATTTTATAACTGTATCATATTATAATTTTATTTCCGGATTGACCATTTTTTTCTCTTCACGGTATGACATTCAAACATCTGTTATACTTATGTTTATAGCACTTTATTTAACATTCCACTTGCTCACTCTAACCAAGATAACTGTAGACACCGTTCACACTCTATACTGCTATACGCGCATTCGAATTTGGGGTAAGTTATACAACAAAAAAACAACACGGAACTAACCATGACTCGCACGCTCCTACCACAGGGGGTCCTAAACATTTTCTATTCGAGCCGAAAAGGTTGTACTTATAATAAGTAAGCTTTATGAAACCAATCCAAGCTGTGCTACAACGACACGTTTAGTAAATAATATATGTGTATTAAAGTCTATTGCTTCTTTTTAGCATGTAGCCTACTAGGCATAGAGCAAATTTTATTGCGATCTTTAATTGTGCTAAGGCAAAATAAAAATCCCAAATTCCTCGTTGTTTGTAAAATACAAAGGCTATATCTAAGATTACAATTTAAGCATGTTTAATCTATCTTACCAATTTAGAAATATTTATGTTTGAAAATTAGATAAAATATCGATTCACGTTCTAAATTACTTTGTAAAACATAAAAGCATTTTAAAAGCTCTTGAAAACTTGGAATTCATTTTTACATATATTACAAAATTAAGAGTAGAGTTAAGCTGGTAGATATTATAGAGAATCCACCGAACTGTCAATATAGCATTTTGATCGAACACATAAGGATCGCCGTAGGAAAACATAATATCAAAAGTATTTGATGGAATTAAAACCAGGACGACTAAAGTGAAACATAGTGTTAAAGTTATTTCAATAGATCTTATATCATTTTTTCTTTTATTCGATGCCTTTGTTGAAGACAGGCTTTTAACATTTCTTGTTGATAAGGTTAGTTTTATTACTATCATCAAAGAACTCACGACATTTATAGCTGCTGGAACAAAGGCGGTGATGGTAGGAAGGAAATATTTACGATATGATTCATAGAAGTACTTATTGTTTATGTAAAACTCAGATGATACTCCAAAAGCGATGGTTAAATTGGTTTCATCTATTTTAGTCCACATTATACTTAACATGAGCTGAAACGGTAGAGTAACAAGCGACATTGCAAAATAAATAGTGAAGATAATACATTTTATTCTTAAAGGTGTAATGATGCGGGTTACACTGAAGGGAAACCAGACAGCAATCATTCGCTCAAGGGCTATAATAGAAACCAGATAAATACTTATTGTGATAGAGCATTGATTCCAGAAATATACACAAATGTACGTAATTATACATATACAGTTGTATGTATTTGAACATAAATATAAGCAAGTTTGTTGTTGAATAGAACAAATCCGATGCTGCTAAAGCTGTCAGCGCAACATTTGTTGATGAATCAAAGCCGTTGTAGACTAAAATTATTATTGTGGCACTGTTTCCAAGAATTCCAAGTAAACTAAGAACTTCAATAAGAAATCTCATCAAGAACATGTCTATAATGTAGAAAACATCATCAGAAATAATGTATAATGCTTGTTTTGACTGTTCTTTGTTTCCATTCCATTGAGTGTAATTAAATAGAAGGCTTATGTTTTCTCTTCGAAAATTCATTTTGTTCTTTTATTTTAAGACTTTTATATTGTGAAACTAAAAGAAATGAAACAACATAAGAATTGAAAGATTAGACATAATAAAACAAGATACAAATGTATTATACTGATAACAGTCTTTTAGTTTGAATGCATATGAGTATGTATTTTGTTGTTGATATTGAAAAATACAAACTGTCACGCTGAATAGCTAACTAAATTTTGGTTCCCTATTACTTTAAAAATATTGCTTATCAGCTTTTATTATTAATTAAATAACTTTAATGTATTTTTATACCGAAATCAACTGAGCTGTTTCATCATAATGTACAACTACTTTATAAATTTTTCTAGTTACAAGTAAGTTAAAATTTTATATTAAACATTTACTTTTTTGTTTTGCAAATGTATTGTTTTCACTTAATATAGAAATTTTGATCCTTTATCGAAATCGTATTGTAATTATCAAATCTTTGGGTCACGGGGTCGACGTGGTCGAGTCGGTAAAAGATCATGGTTGGCAAACCGAAATGTCTCGACTTCAAATCTTCGGGTACATAAGGCTCGATAGCTGGGGACAGTAACTCTTCTAGGAGAGGCAACTCCAAAATCAAACATATACTTGTACTTTGTTCTTATTTGAATAAAAACTATGGAAACAAATTCAAAAAGAAAAGCAGGCTGAAAACGGAGTCAACGGCTTATAAGGCGCCTAATAAGTTAACACGTATTATTTAATTGTATTAGAGTTAATCCTTTCCAACACTAGAATTAAGAACAAAGATGAAGTACCAAGGAGTACTACAGATAGCCTATTATCCAAAAACTTTGTAAACCTGAAATTTAACCAAGCAAGTGGCGATAATTTGATTATTTTATTACGAAGCCTAGTACAACCACAACAAGAAATTTCGTGAAAAAGGAGCATGCGTCGAACAAACTGGGGAGAAGCAGGTGATAGATGGGTTATACATGGATACGTATAGGATTGCTAACTCTAAAATTCCTGAGTTTAAACCCTAGGCAGATCACCCTCGTCATCTTTCGCATAGGAAAGAAAAAAAAAACGAAAATAAATCAAAAGCTGAATCCTTGCAGATTGTTTTTAATAGACAAAGCCTGTAATAACGTAACCAGATTGAAAAGCAGACTAAAGTCTGAGTCAACGAGCCATATGGCGCATAACATATCGACTAGTAGTACTTAATAATGTTGGAGGAAATCGTATTCAATATTACATTAAGAAAGAATAAGAAGGTAATGAAAACGGAAAAATTAAGCCAAGGTCAGTCGATAAGAAAGCTCTTGTCGGCGGCCTCTGTTCGATTGGGACGACGTGTTTACTACTACAGCTACCTTAATGATTTAATACAATTCTCATGGCAGTGTATAGATTATTAATAATTTAATTAGCGTAAAGTCTATATTATATTAACAAAACTGATGAAAAAAAGAAGAAATTATTCAACCACCAATCAAAACGAATCTGACTTTCAGAAGTAAATTCTCTTTATCATATCCTGGAAAATAATTGGGTTTCATATATAATTAACGTTGATTTTGTGTGTTGGGAGGAGGTTGGATACAAAAGCTACTAACATTTCTCAAACACATTTGCGACATGGATAAGCGATAATTCGCTTCTATACATTTTTGAGACACGTTTTATAAGAATTTTAAAATACCTACAATTATATCGGGGCAACTCTCAAGAAATAACCATTGTTTATAATCATTTTCTATATATGCGTACTGTATTTATTTTACAATGTTAATGGTTATCATTATTTCTCTTTTGATGTATAATTTAATGCCGGTGCTCCTAGTAAAATGATAATTTGGGTATAACTACAAAATGGAAATATATGACAGAATGAGAGTAAAATAATTTAAAGAATAATATTATAATTTATAATATTCTGTGACTACTAATATTTCTGTTTCATTTTACCGTTAGGTTGGATGGGTATATCATTACCAACCCTCTCTCACCAAGCAGTAACGATTTTTTAAACTTCATTTTTTTTTCGTATATTATCATTTTTAGTGTTACAAAACTTATATCAAACTTTAATGCAATACGTTTTAACAATTATACATTTAGGAGAATCAATAATAAAAGAAAAATTTAAATAAAACTGTAATGTAAAAATGCAAAAAATAGATATTTACATTGAAATATTTTGTTTTCAATTATTTTCATTCTATCTATAATTATGTTGTAATGGATAGTATTTAATTCAAGTTGTGATAATTATGAATAATAATAATTATTATTATATATGAAGTTGATTTATAATTGCGACACATTAATTTTAGCTACGATACTCAAAGCAAATACCACGCCTAGCTACATTAGATAAATAAAGTATCTTACAATTAATAAAGCGGAGGTAATCTCCCCTAAACTTTCTCCTACATTTTTATATAACACTATGGGGATGTCAATTCGGGATGTAGACATGCTTTTTAATACGTTTTAGCATACTTAAACTTTATAAAATAGAGTGGAATAGCGTAGAAAAAAAATTGCGCTGCAAGTAAGCAGTTAACGACATGTGTTTAATAGTGCGGAATATTAGTACTTTATAAATTTATAAGCGTTTTTTGAGAAATCGGCAATAGCGTAAAGTAATACTTACGGTCAATGGAAATTACTCAGAATTTGAAAGACGGCAGGGAATCAGATCGTTTTACTTATTTGTGAAAATTCGTTTATCGATGTGAAACAGTACTCAAGTTAAAGGCTTTTGAAAAAAAAAGTAGAATGAGTTCCACTTCTGGTAAACGAAAATGGCAGAAAAGATGATACGGATCTACACATTTGATGTAAAATTTATATATAAAATGTCATATTTATATATAGTATTTCATCAACCTAGCTGTAAAAGTATTCAAGTTACCGTGTTCACACACACACACACACACACACACACATAGAGAGAGAGAGAACTGCAAAGCAATTTTTCCTATCGATTTCGCATAAAAAGCCTTAATTTTAATAACATTGGATTTAGAACTATCGCCCGATTAAAATAATCTTATGTTTTGGGATTAAATTATGGAAAATGCGATGATTACAAAAGGGTTTCTCAAGTGATCACTGCCCAAAAAAAAATGAAAAACTAGCTTTGAAAAATGTATTCATGTAGTATTTATATTTTCACGATGATACAAGATATATTAAAAATGTTTTTATCTATATCTATATCTATATCTATATATATATATATATATATATATATATATATATATATATATATATATATATATATATATATATATATATACATTGGATCATTCGTATAACATGTTTGTCAAACATTATTTGATCGTATTTCTAGAAGAAAGATACAAAACAAAAAATGTGTATATTAGTTATTTATTCATTCAATTTATTTTTTCATATGTATTGATCAAAATCAAACACGCATAAAAACATGGTCAGTCTAATTTTGTCTACAAAAGTGTCAAAAAACAGAATGTATAACTAGTAGTTTCAAAATGTATTAAAAACATTGTTATTTTATCTTTGACTTGCTTAATTTATGTTTCAAAAATGTATTGCCTGTATTACCGTTTTTTTTCCTTACTGTTGGTCATTAGTTTATTTATTTGCTTATTAGTTTGCGTGTGTAGTCGTCTCCTTGACATTTAAATCGATACTAATGTACAGCAAAACATTAAATAAACCGTGGCTTTTTTATTCTTTAAAGATTATGCAAGGTTAAAATTGTTTTGTGAAGTAACAGCAAAAAAATATCGTTTCTTTCTAGATACAGAACTTGTCAACGCTGAACGAAAAATTAGTGAGGAGCTATCGAAGCTTGAAAAATGTTTGTTAAATGATTTAAATTTATTGAAAGATCTAAGGTCTTTTCAAATAATCAGGCTGTATAAAATATTAAGTGAAACTTGTTTAAATTTCAACAACACGTTTATAGATCTAGGCATAGAGATAGCTAAGTTGTTGGGTATAACAACGTTTGAGAAACTCGATGCTGTGATGGAATTTGCAGCAACACTTTTACATGAAAAATCATCTGAATTAAAAGAAGAAGATGATAAAAGAGCTGACGCAACAAAACAAAGAATTAATGAGATTAAAAAACAGGTAAAGGATGATATAATATCAGAAAATGAAGGTAGACTACAAATAAACAAGAAAATGCAAACCTTAATGGACATAACTTTTTAAAAAAGTGAAATTCGTAACAAAAGATTTGAAAAAGCTTTTGAAATACTTCGCAAAGAGTTAAAAGAAATATGTAACAGATTTATTGAATTGCAGTAGCGTAGCGAGGTGGGGGGGCGGGGGGGGGGGGACAAATGTCCCCGGGCGCCGACCTTAGGGGGCGCCAAAATGAGTTGGAAAAATAAATTGAAAGTTTGAGGGGGGTTGGTGCAAATCGAAATCTCGAAGAGGGGGGGGGGTGCAAATCGAAAAGTTTGTCCCCGGGCGCCGGGAAGGGTCGCTACGCCTCTATTGAATTGTCAAGTGAACATACACTGTTCAGCCAAGGTGAACAATTTAACTTATGCTGATCCTATGCTTGCAGTTTCACATTACAAGAAACATGGAAAAGATTATAGGAAGAATGGTAATGAACTTATTCTGACATTCTAAAGGTATTTGCAAATGGCAAGAAAAATGTTGTCTAGGAAAGACATAGAATCTACTTGGGAGCAAGACGGAAGTATTAGGAGTTTTAAAGCTGAGAACAGAAATAAAACGAAAATAGCTGTCAGAAAAAACAAGATTATTGCAACTTTATTTTTTGCTATTTAAGTTTTTATTTTCTGGTCTTCTATAAATGCAAAAGATATAAAAGACACAATTGATTTTCAACAACATTAGTTATATTCTAATATTGCTCATTTCTATAATTTTTTAGTATATCTAGAAGTTTATTTAAATAAAACGAGTTATTAGTTTAACTTTGGGGTTTTTCAGTTATATGAGATGCCGTGTGTATTTTAGAGGTTAATTTCTTATAACTTAACCGCTACATGATGTATATATCCGACGTTTTGTCATACGTAACTTTCTTTTTCAGTTCAATTTGTTGAGAGAACTGTTAAACCATGTTAGCCACACAACTGTAAATATGATACAATGTAAAGATCACACAATAAAAATTTACCAAGCTCTATATGAAAATAAAAATGTGTCCCTCCTAATTGAATTGAGAATTTTCACCACTTTAGGAAATATTAAAAATCAAATTAAAGTTATATATTGTTCATTTTTATAAACAAATTATTAACCTATGTTTTATGTAAATCTTTACATATGTGGTACCTAGTTCAAGTGTTGATACCATATTCATTGTGTCAAAGTAATGTAAATATAAAAATAATTGTATTGAGGCCTAAAAATTTCAATAAAATTTACTGATCTTATAAAATATGTTTCCTATAGATATATATATAAAAAATAAATGTACATAAGATTAACTATATTCTCATAAGACTTTAGGTTACGCAATACGTGTGTGAAATAAATATATTTTTAAAACATCATAGTTAACAGATTTATATTAAAACATATTTTAATAATGTATTGCTTTTCTTTGTGTTTACTATATAACTGAGCGTAGTTTTACAATGTAACGAATAATGTATGGGGAAAGGTCTAGAAAACATATGAAACATGAAAAATAGGTATGACTATAAAGACTTGTTTATTCTAAACATAATGAAAAAGATAAAAAATATACGGGTTTTTACTTTTAAATATCTGTCGCCAGACCAACACGGAAGATGTGGTCTAGGTAAGTAGCATGTTCGTACATACAATTTTTTTGTATTATTTTGACTCAGAATTCAAGTTATTTTAAGTCTAGCTAATTTTCACCCAGATCAAATTTAATAATGGGAATAATAAATCATTAAACATTTTCCAGTACCTCTTTCAAATATAGATTATGAGCCGTATTTAAGCAAAATTATGTTTTTCTTAAATTAACCTAAAGGGAAATAAACGTGAGATTATCTTAAAATAAGTGTGTTAATTACGATGAATGTCCTTGTCTATTTACTGCGTAAATGTCTAGCCGGTTGTTACCTTTCAATTTTCAAATCTCTTTCCGTTACTTTCACTTTCACTTTTGTCTGAGAGGACATAGACTGTCTATACTGCTTTGTTTACGGGTGTCCATGACGATTATGACGACATAGATTACACATGTGTAGTCCCACAGCTCTGGTAGGTTTTAAAGTAGAATGAAGAATGTTTTCAAGTATTCGCCTTCAATTAATCTATTAAGAAAGGAAATAAAAAACATAATTTAATCAGCTTAGCTGTGTGAACAGTAAGTATGGCTCAATAATATGTGTCTTATGTAAAAACAAGTTAATAAAAAGTCTAGTGACAATTTAAGCGCAATTTCCTTATGTTATCTAAAAATAGATGTGGTGCGTTCAAGCTAGGAGAACGATCGGTTTTTAGGTGTTTATGTAATTTTTTTAAAAAATTGTGTGACCGAACGAAAGGATATTTTTGAAAACTTTCTTCGGCAATATTGTTCTAAATTATGGCCGAAATCGATTGGTAAATGTTTCAAGTCGCTAAGTGGTCTGGTTGCCGAGATACGGGCCAAAAACTGCATTTTTTCGAGGTTTTTTGGCTTTTCCGGGAAATCCAGGAAGGAATTCCGGGAATTGTTTAGCCCACAATCATCCTTGGAACTTGCTTAACATATTTGATTTTGGAACTAGTCCTTGATATTGCTTCGTTGAGGAGGAGATACGACTTAAAGCTGCGGACATCCATCCATCCATTCCCAGAAATGACGAGTTAATAATCGCAATTCTCCAGAATGGAAATTGCGCTAAAAACATATTCCTTTAGTGACAGAATACTGTATTCGAACTTGATAATTGTATCATGTTTAAATTTGTGAATAACTTAAAAGCAAATACAAATTAAGCAGCAAAGTTGGAAACAGCAGCACAAATTAGATATAAATAAAGCACGCTTTGTATGTCAATATTAGACACACATCAACTAATACGGTATATTCATATATATATATATATATATATATATATATATATATATATATATATATATATATATATATATATATATATATATATATATATATATATATATATATATATATATATATATATATATAATACGTATGTAAAATTTTAGAAATGTTACACATTTCTTATTATAAAAGTAATGTTTTGTTTAGTAATAAGAGCATTTATTTAAAAATGCAACTTGAATGTTTACAGATTTGGACATATGGATCTATATGTGAGAGAGTATTCTATATATGAAGAGGATAATTCAGTTTATTTCTCAGAAGACTATGATGATCTTGTCGAAATAGATGTCGATCACGCTACAGTCAAAAAAGTTTATGAAGCTGCGCTGTCGGGCTTGGCGATCGATGATAAGGAAATCAATTACAGAAATGACAGTGGGCTAACAGCACTTATGATAGCCATAAAAAGGAAAAATCTCCGGGCTCAGAAAGTTCTAATACAAGCAGGTGCCGATCTTAACATTAGTCGATCAAATCGATCTTTCTACACAGCATTGTCCCTTGCCGTCGATCGGGGGCTTAGTACCACAGTAAAAGAGTTACTTCGGCGTGGGCCTTTTCTTTCTTGTATAAATGGGATTAAAGCCCTAGAAATAGCAAGAGCTAAGGGCCTGTTATGCTACGTTGTGGAAGGTGAAAATTATCAAATCGCTCAAAATAAACAGAAAGAGATGAATGGCCGTACGGGGGTATATCGTGCTGTTAAAGAAAACCGCTTAGATTTAGTGAGAGATCTCATTAAAGCTGGGAGTTATATAACACTGATGCATAAATCAACATACACCAATTCACATAACAATAAATATGTATTGCAGCATTTGATAGAGGAAGGAGTTAATGTAAACATGGTTTTTAAGGAAGACAAAACGCCACTGATACTAGCTATATATTATAAAAGTTTAATATGTGTAGATATTCTACTTCAAGCAAAAGCCAATGTCAATTTTGTTAGGAAAAACAAGCTGACACCGTTACATATGGCCGCGGAGTACGTTCAAGAGGAAATTGTCAAAAAGTTGATAGAAGCTGGTGCTGACGTCAATGCAGAAACAAGTAATGGCGAAACACCCCTACATTTTGCTGTTAGATTTGTGGTGAACAAATCAACTAAATTTAAAGTTGAAAAAAGTATGCCAGCTAACAGCGGTTGTGTAGATAACGACAAACTATTTCAAACGATAAGCTGTCTTCTGCAAGCCGGTGCGAAAGTTAATGTGCCGAACATATTTGGACTTTTACCAATTGTGGATATTATGAAGTTTGGAAGTCTAGAACTTCTGAAACTACTTATAGACCATGGCGCTGATGTAAATGCTCTCGATACAGAGAAGAATCCAGTCTTATCGTTAGCTTTAAACAACAAGAGTAAAGAGATCGCAAGTCTTCTAGTGCAGAAAGGTGCAGACGTTAATGTTAGCTCCAACGATCATGTGCCGTGTTTGTTAGAGGCAATAAAGCTAGGGGATGTTGAAATAATTAAAAGCATTACGCAGAAAGGAGCGGACTTAAAACAAACAGATGCCGACGGCAATACATGTCTGCATATTGCCGTCTACATTGCACAAGATCAGGGTGCTGCTCAGAGTCCACTTCCGATATCTTCACTTTTTCAAGATAGACAGTCTACTGTGTCTTTACAAAACCACCAGTATATTATGAAACATATGAATGATAGACTAAGCACTGAAGTTTTACAGCTTCTTTTAGATAACAAAGCTGATGTAAATCTCGCAAACAACAAGGGAAGAACTGTTTTACATTACTGTGTTAAAACTAGACGTCTCGAACAGGTAAAATTGTTGCTTGAAGCTGGAGCTGATGTTAACATACAGAACTCGGATCATAAAACGCCCGTACATATAGCAGCCCACTTGTTTTGTTGTACAGACACACAGACCGACTTAAACATCTCAGTGGAGGCGGAAATTTTACAAGCACTCCTTGTTCCTGCAGCTAAAGTTAACATTGCAGACAAATCTGGTAACACAGTTCTACATTATGTAGTTCTGCAAGAAAATTTAGATATCGTTCACAGATTACTTGATGCCGGTGCTGATGTAAGAATGCGGAATAATTTCGGCGAAACAGTTTTGCATTTTACAGCAAGATATCAGTGTAATAAAATTATGACTATTATTTTGAATATGCCACACATATCAGATGTAATTGATGTTAAAGATGGGCGATTAGAATCACTGCCATCCAAACGTCGTAAGTTAAATTCTTACCGACAAAGTAATATACATATTTTGGATACCAACTTTACTTCTGTGGAAGATTACTTAATCCAAAGTACTGGCAAAACGGCTTTAATGCTTGCATTAGAGAATGGACGTGAAGATATGGCTTTCAAATTGTTGTCCTGTGGTGCTAGTGTCGATGTAAACAATGATAATGGATACACTGCTTTACACTTCGCAGTATTTAAATCTAGCATTGAAATAGTGCGGCATTTAATACAAGCTGGATGTAATGTTAATGATCAGAGTCACGATGGAGACACGCCCTTAATGTTAGCCAGAAATAAAGACATTCTAAACATTTTGATAGATGCAGGCGCGGAAATAAATTCGAAAAACCATTGTGGCATAAAAGCCTTACATACAGCTATATGTAGAGGAGATGTAGAATCTGTTGATATTTTAATTAGTAAAGGATCAGTAATAAACGAAGCTACTCCTGAACTGTTGCCGCCGTTAACTCTCGCAGCATGTCTTAAAGAAATAAAGATTATTAAACGTTTATTAAAAGCTGGAGCCGATGTCAATAAATTATCATCTACAGGAATCTCACCTGTAATGGCCGCGTCAACTAATGTTACAGATATTGAAATGGCATCTGGTATACGAGTTAATTCTTCGGTATTTGAAATCCTCTATAATTATGGCGCTAATTTCAATCTAACCGACAATAAAGGTCAGACAGCGCTAATTTATCTAATTAAACATGAAATTTTTCTAGAAAAGTTCCTAAAATACTTCATATGGTATGGTGCCGACCTTGAAATTAATGACCGAGATGAAAGGTCAGCTTTAACCCACTGCGTATTGCAAGAGTGCGATTACCAGAGGGTTACCTATTCAGAAATGTTGCTTCAAGCAGGAGTGAATCCGTTGGTAGGTGTAAATTATCGGCATTTGCTCTCTAAACATGAACTAGGGGGCGTAAAACAACAGGTTTGGCTTTTGAAGGCAGAGGAGTATAGGCCAACATATGAAATTATTATCCGGTTTGGTCATTTCAATTTTCTTCGTATGTTGATATACAACGGAGTAGTATTAAAACCGTCTTCGCCGAATCAAAACACGCCTAAGTTAACTGCCCTAATGTTATCTATTCATCTTGAAAAAGTGGACTTATTGAAGTTTCTTATAGCTACATCATATATGACCCTCGATGATTTGAAAAATTTGAGTGAGTTGAGCAAAATCAATTTGAAGGACCGCCGCTTTGGCACCAATAATCAATGGCCGTTGAATGCTGACATTTTTAAAATTGTCAAATCAGCTATGTCTCAACCCTGGTCACTGTTCAAACTTGCTTTAATAACATTTTCAACAACGTTGGGAGAAAGTCCAGATCGAAATGAAAGACTCTCACAGATACATTTACCGCCTAAACTCAAAAGTATTTTGACGTTCCAAACTCCAATAGCAAAACTCCCTGTCAGTGAATGGTCGAAAATATCACTGTTTTGACACGGTTGTTTTTTAACCTGTGCCATAACCCTACACAATGATCTTCTCTTTAGTGTAGTTGAATAGTAAACATGCTAGGATCGTAATGCTAGATACTTTTCTACTATGCTATTGCCACTGTGTTGAATGGCTACGCTGTAAACTTTTCATACTTCATTTTTTTTTTACTTATAGGCCTACTTGTAACATATGTTTTTATCACAAATACTAATTGATAGCCCCATTAACCGTTAAGCTTTTCAAATTATTTTTGTTAGCAGGATCAATCATAAAGATATATTTGAAACATTGTTGATAAGATGTAGTTTTTGACTGTTTTTTTTTAAATAATCAATTCATTTATTACATATTTGCTGTGTTTATTATTTTTATGGTAGAAAACTGTTTAACCCTTTCAGGGCCACATGGATTGCAGGCATAATTTCAAATATCTGGGAACACATTTA
Source organism: Physella acuta (assembly GCF_028476545.2). Taxonomy (NCBI): domain Eukaryota; kingdom Metazoa; phylum Mollusca; class Gastropoda; family Physidae; genus Physella; species Physella acuta. The sequence goes on along the minus strand of NW_026731670.1, from coordinate 313,663 downwards.
GTAGTAAAATGACACGTAGATTTTTTAAAAAAATGTTAACGGTTTTCCAATATCTTAAATACTTTTTGAGATACAGCATGGGACATATATGGGCGTCAGGGGAAAATTATCGAACATAGGTTGCTTTGTGAGTTGTCAATAAGTTTATTCTAAAGGGGTCTCCCATAAATGACGTCACGGTTTTTTTTGACGTTTTACCTCCCCCTTCCTCCCCTCCGTCACACGTCGTCACAAAAAGACAGACATCCCCCCTAAAATGACGTCACACCTCAGTCTACAACCCCCCTCAAAATTGCAGTTGAATTTCTCTTAAAACATCGATATTTTTCCAAAATCTTGTCTGAACTCTGTCAAAATAGAATATTTTTATAAATTCCTATTAAAACAGTTTTCTAAAACGCGAAATAACGTCTAAAATTCGTTTTCTAACATTGCTTTTTTATAATGCAAAAGTGTGACGTCCCACGATCTGAACCCCCTCCCCCTCATCACACACCGTCACGAAAATACGGACCCCCCCTCCCCCCCCCCAGATGTTCTATAATATACACGAACATGGCAGATATAATACATATTGTCCGCTCTGTTCTCAATCTTTTCTTTTGCACATTGTGCATAACATCCTGCGTTTTTCTTCCTTTGATTTATCAAATTCTGGTCGGGTTGAAGTGAAATAAATTCTTGCCTCTACGACCAGGTCTTAAGGCGATATTTCTTTGATGTAATCTTTAAATGTGAGCTCTCGCTACCATTTGCCTTTATTCAAGTTTGGTTTTGCATTGTAGCCAGCGTTCAATTCTTGTCACATGTAGGTATAAATGGCTTTCTGACTTCAAATGTTTATCTTGGCATCACATTATCAATGTATGAAACATGGATATTAGGTTCAGTGGACCAGTGGTCTTCAAAGTTTAGAATTACATGGTATCCCATCACAAGTTTCATTCTCAGAATGTATAGATGTCTTGCGAATGATTTTGAAAAAGAATCCCTTACTGTGGCATGAACAGTATACTATGATCGATAATCAGAGTTACCAAACACTCAAAATAACAAAGCTTTAATTGCCTAAAAACATTGGGATCTTCAATTCAATCAAGATCTATTGTCAATTTTCAATAACCATAGTCAATAACTTTTATTTGAAACTGTTTTTTCAGAAGCCTCTAGTTGAAATAAATATCTTGCTCCAGTCTCCTTTTTCGGTTATCACAACGACGTTTGGTTGTTCATGTTTTGGGCAAGACTAGTTCTATTGATGGAAATGATAGGTCAGCTTCGGGTCAAGGACATTATCACCCTGTCAAATTCCCCCCCCCCCTCCCCACCGCCGATGCTGAAGAACCCTGATCTTAACCCCAAACTTCGAGCAAAAAACCTAAAACAACCCTAACAAAAAAAAAACTAACTCAGCTATAAACCTACATTTAACCCTAAAACTAGCCCTAAACTAGCACTAGTCCTAATTTATCAATAACTGGACGAGAGGTTATTGTTGATATAATTTGTCTTTACAAACAATAAAAAGAGCTTATTCTATATCATACGTAGAATTTTACTGCGACAAGCAAAACTAGTGATCCTATTCCAAGAAAAAATTTACTCGTTATAGTCCCCAAAAAATTCCAGTATAATATCAATATCATTAAAAATTAAATTTATTCTATTGGAAACACACCAACAGGCATACCAAAATGTGTTAAGTGATAAATAGCAAAAATACCTTAGCTATTATCTGCCCCCCACCATCCCCCCTCCGAACTACCCTCGATGTAAATGTATCAACGCTGAAACTATGACAGTTTTCGCTCACCTCTCTTTTTTAACAAACGTACACAATTAAATTATCAAACAGAACTTCTTACCTACACATAGTTTCAAATCGTTTAAAAACTAAATTTCTGCCCCTAATAGCCGTCACTAATTCGACCCGACTCTACGATTGTAAACATTCATCGTGAAGCACAGCTCACCATACTAGAGGGGGTAGGGGGTGATGGCAATATGGTCTGTTTCGCATGCCTGGAGAGCCGGGGTGGGGGCGGGAGGAGGGTTAGATGTTCGGCTTGCGTCGTCTTGTCTATGAAGAGAATTATATTTACGAGCTGACCCGCGCCGTAATCATACGCCGCTATTTAGGTGTTTTATTTTCTTCTTTTTAGTAGTACGTAAATCTATAATATAACGCTGCTGGTAGTGTGTCAGTCCTTCCTTCCGTCATCGCTATAGCTTTTGGAACCATAAAAGTAAACATTCGCACCATGCTGTGCTTTTCAGTGCACCGCAGTGTCTTATTATAAGTATTAGAGTAGGGTTTGTTTATATAGCGGCATAGAGCTATTTTATAATTGCCACTGTGTTTACTCTTTTGCATAACTTAAAGAAAATATTAAATACACGCACATTGCTAAAACATATTAAAAGGATCAATGTCAAATATCATTTTCGTTTATATTCCTAGAAAAAGTGGATACATTTTAATAACATAATAACAGTACGGTAGAAAAATCAAATTAATTTAACTCTTTTCTAATTTTGACAAAGGAGGTAATTTAAAAATACATTTAAACTCACGCTAATAAAAAATGTGAATGCAAATATACGTTCGTCATAGAAGGAATTAGTGTTGCAATAATATAATTAGCAAAATGTGAATGCAAATTATTCGGATGTGTAAGAGGAAATTATTGTTAGAAAATTATAATTGGCATGGATTGATAAAAGGCAATCTTTTATTTATTTTATTCACTGAATGTAGGCCCTACTGTTTATTACTTATAATTTTTAATCAACTATTCAGCACTATTATAGACGCGTCATCACGTTCATTAGGTGCGCAATGGTTTTAGTTATGAAACTCTATGGTAAATTTTAAAAATTTAAAGTACTGGGAAAAAAATGCGTGAATGGATAAAGTGAAATATTGTATATATTATAGATACTGCCTATTATTTATACTGTCGGGTTTTATCGGAGAGGCGTAGCGAGGGGGGGGGGGGCATATGTCCCCGGGTGCCGACCTTAGGGGGCGCCAAATTGGGTTGGAAAAAATTTGCGAGGGGGGGGGGGGGTGGCGGAAATCGAAAGTTTTAGCGCGGGGGGGGGGGAAGGGGTGCAAATCGAAAGTTTTGAGGGGGGTGCAAATCACCGGAAAGGGCGCGATTTGGCGCTACGGGCTAGACTGTGAGCAATATGCCTTTATGATTGCATTTAAATTGTGTTTATGTTATGAGTGTTGTGTTTGTTTTTTCGGTTTTTTTTTGTTTTTTTGCGTTCGTTTATGTTGTGTTTAGTTTTGTTCTGTTCCCAAGTTGGTACATTTAAAAAAGATTTACCGTGGCGGAGCACGGGATGCAGCTAGTAATATATAACACTACTGAGTTCTGGAGAAGGCAAATAGCTGCATTTAATTTTCAAAAGCCAGTGATGTATTATGTATTGTGAATGAATACGTAGATTCAATTCCTAATCATTACATTATTAATTATCATCATTAACTCATTAAATCATTAAAAAAATACTTATCACTTTTATATATTTTGTCGTATTATAGCCAGTGGCCGAACTAGAAAGCCTCCCCCCCCCCCCTTCTGACCCGCAAAAAATAAGTATTGCCCCAGATATATATATATATATATATATATATATATATATATATATATA